>NC_053160.1:121778982-122033982 GCF_016835505.1 Polypterus senegalus | reverse complement strand
CCTCTACAGGCTAGACAACGGCATCTTGACTGCCATTAGGTATCAGGATGAAATCCTTGGACCCATTGTCAGACCCTACGCTGGTGCAGTAGGTCCTGGTTTCCTCTAATGCACGACAATGCCCGGCCTCATGTGGCAAGAGTATGCAGGCAGTACCTGGAGGATGAAGGAATTGAAACAATTGAATGGCCTTCACGATCCCCTGACTTAAACCCAATAGAACATCTGTGGGACATTATGTTTCGGTCCATTAGGCGCCGCCAGGTTGCTCCTCAGACTGTACAACAGCTCAGGGATGCCCTCATACAGATCTGGGAGGAAATGCCACAAGACACCATCCGTCGTCTCATTAGGAGCATGCCCGACGTTGTCAAGCATGCATACAAGCTCGTGGGGCCACACAAGATACTGAAAAGCATTTTGAGTAGCAGAAATTAAGTTTTTGAAAAATGGACTAGCCTGCCACATCTTCATTTCACTCTGATTTTAGGGTGTCTACACAATTGAGCCCTCTGTAGGCAGAAAACTTTTATTTCCATTAAAAGACTTGGCATCCTTTTGTTCCTAAGACATTGCCCTGTCGTTATTTGTATAGATATCCAACTTCATATTGAGATCTGATGTATCTAATGTGTTTCTTTAAAGTGTTCCTTTAAAGTGCTCCTTTAAGTTTTGTGAGCAGTGTATATATATATATATATATATATATATATATATATATATATATATATATATATATATATATATATATATATATATATACACACACACAGTAATCCCTCCTCGATTGCGGGGATTGCGTTCCAGACCCCCCCGCGATAGGTGAAAATCCGCGAAGTAGAAACCATATGTTTGTATGGTTATTTTTATATATTAAGCCCTTATAAACTCTCTCACCCTGTTAACATTATTAGAGCCCTCTAGACATGAAATAACATCCTTTAGTCAAACGTTTAAACTGTGCTCCATGACAAGACAGAGATGACAGTTCTTTCTCACAATTAAAAGAAAGCAAACATATCTTATCTTCAAAGGAGCGCCGTCATAAAGAGGCGCCGTCAGGAGCAGAGAATGTCAGAGAGAGCGCTCGCAAAGAAAAGCAAACAATCAAAAAATCAATACGTGCTTTTAAGTATACAGAAGCACCGCGATAAAGCGGCATTTTGTAGAGGAGCGTCCGTGTCCTCTGTGCAAACAGCCCCTCTGCTCACACCACCTCCGTCAGGCAGAGAGAGTGAGAAAGATAGAGAGAAGCAAACAAGCACCGCGCGGGAAGTATATCTTATAGCATTGAGGAGTTTTAGTTAATATGTAATACATGCTCTGATTGGGTAGCTTCTAAGCCAACCGCCAATAGCATCCCTTGTATGAAATCAACTGGGCAATCAAACTGAGGAAGCATGTAACCTAAATTAAAGGACCCATTGTCCGGAGAAGGCGGCGAACCAGTAAAAAATCTGTGATATATATTTAGATGTGCTTACATTTAAAATCCGCGATAGAGTGAAGCCGCACAAGTCGAAGCGCGATATAGTGAGGGATTACTGTATATAGAGATATATCTATATACACACTCACCGAAAGGATTATTAGGAACACCATACTAATACGGTGTTTGACCCCCTTTCGCCTTCACAACTGCCTTAATTCTACGTGGCATTGATTCAACAAGGTGCTGAAAGCATTCTTTAGAAATGTTGGCCCATATTGATAGGATAGCACCTTGCAGTTGATGGAGATTTGTGGGATGCACATCCAGGGCACGAAGCTCCCGTTCCACCACATTCCAAAGATGCTCTATTGGGTTGAGATCTGGTGACTGTGGGGGCCATTTTAGTACAGTGAACTCATTGTCATGTTGAAGAAACCAATTTGAAATGATTCGAGCTTTGTGACATGGTGCATTATCCTGCTGGAAGCAGCCATCAGAGGATGGGTACATGGTAGTCATGAAGGGATGGACATGGTCAGAAACAATGCTCAGGTAGCCCGTGGCATTTAAATGATGCCCAATTGGCACTAAGGGGCCTAAAGTGTGCCAAGAAAACATCCCCCACACCATTACACCACCACCACCAGCCTGCACAGTGGTAACAAGGCATGATGGATCCATGTTCTCATTCTGTTTACGCCAAATTCTGACTCTACCATTTGAATGTCTCAACAGAAATTGAGAGTCATCAGACCAGGCAACATTTTTCCAGTCTTCAACTGTCCAATTTTGGAGAGCTCGTGCAAATTGTAGCCTCTTTTTCCTATTTGTAGCGGAGATGAGTGGTACCCGGTGGGGTCTTCTGCCGTTGTAGCCCATCCGCTTCAAGGTTGTGCGTGTTGTGGCTTCACAAATGCTTTGCTGCATACCTCGGTTGTAACGAGTGGTTATTTCAGTCAAAGTTGCTCTTCTATCAGCTTGAATCAGTTGGCCCATTCTCCTCTGACCTCTAGCATCAACAAGGCATTTTCGCCCACAGGACTGCCGCACACTGGATGTTTTTCCCTTTTCACACCATTCTTTGTAAACCCTAGAAATGGTTGTGCGTGAAAATCCCAGTAACTGAGCAGATTTTGAACTACTCAGACCGGCCCGTCTGGCACCAACAACCATGCCACGCTCAAAATTGCTTAAATCACCTTTCTTTCCCATTCTAACATTCAGTTTGGAGTTCAGGAGATTGTCTTGATCAGGACCACACCTCTAAATGCATTGAAGCAACTGCCATGTGATTGGTTGATTAGATAATTGCACTAATGAGAAATTGTTCCTAATAATCCTTTAGGTGAGTGTGTGTATATATATATATATATATATATATATATATATATATATATATATATATATATATATATATATAATATATAGCTATATAGCAAAATACCGAGCTTGGCAGCGGAGAGTAAAAAGAAAAGGAAACATTTTAATAATAACGTAACATGATTGACAATGTAATTGTTTTGTCATTGTCATGAGTGTTGCTGGCATATATATATATATATATATATATATATATATATATATATATATATATATATATATATACACACACACATACACACACATATACTATGGGGTGCCAAACAGGGAAATAAATTGATTTTGTGAATATTTAAAGTCGCTGTCAGAATATAGAAAGTCAAAACTTGAATATAGAACGTCAGTGTCGGTATATATAAAGTCAAACTTGTTTCTGAATATATAAAGTCAAAAGTTGAATATATAAAGTCGTCGCTGGAATTTATAAAGTCAAAACCTGAATATATAAAGTCAACATCGGAGTATATAAACTCATTCCTGAATATATAAAGTCAAAGTCAAAATCTATTGATTGAAACGACTCTGAACTGAACTAAGTGAACAAAAACATATTCAGAAAAATAAATTAAAAAAACACTGTTCAGTTAATGTTTTGAAAATGATGCATGTACCCTGCCCAGGATTGGTTTCTGCCTTGCGCCCGTTGGCTGGGATTGGCTCCAGCAGACCCCGTGACCCTGTGGTCGGATTCAACGGGTTGGGAAATGGATGGATATTCCAGCGCTTACTTTATATATTCCGACGCTGACTTTATATATTGAAGTTTTGACTTTATTTATTCTAGCGCTGACTTTATATATTTAAGTTCTGACTTTATATATTCTAGCTCTTACTTTATATTTTCCGAAATATTCCAACGCTTTCTTTATATACTCAGGTTTTGACTTTATATATTTGGGAATGACTTTATATATACACCGACGCTGACTTTATATATTCAAGTTTTGACTTTATTTATTCTGACAGTGACTTTATATAATCAAGTTTTGACTTTATATAGTTAAATGTAGTCATCATTGCATAACTTTTTCTTTACCATAGAAATTTAAAGACTAAATTCAACTTCCATTCCTAACAAAGATATTTCTGGCGACTACATAGAACCTACTTATATCCAAATTCGAGCTATCGAGCTGTCGCCTGCCTGCCTAAATAAGTCACCCTCGCTTCGCTCTTACTATTCTTTCGTTCATTTAATCATGGCTAGTGGCGGAAAAATGATAAAATGGAAGGAGGATTACACCGAGTATGGCTTTACCAAAACAATTATTGATGGTGAATCGATTATTCATAAAGCTTCAATTGGTGATTCGTTTTTCTGTGTTAACCTCATATTTTTTCATACTTCTTTTCAAACCAAGGGGGTGCGAGGGTAAAATGAATCGGGAAGCGCTGATCAATGTAATCGTGTACCAGGAAATCATGCATTGAGAGAAGTTCCCCTTTGCTTGGAATACAAAGTGTGATTAAATGCGTGACTTTTTAACGCATTATGGAGCACATGCATCGAAGCTTCTCAGCTGTGCTTGTGCTAAGAAAAGGAAACATTTTAAAAATAACGTAACACGACTGTCAATGTAACCTTTTGTAAGTAGTGCCTGGAGGATTCAGTGTGGAGAAACTGTAGAGAACAGCATGTGTATTAACTTGTGGATTTTTCTGTGAGTATTTGGTGGCAGCGTCACAAAGTCGCTTCCGTGACACTGCGTGCGTTAGCTGCGGAGCTCAGCTCAGAATGAAATGAGGTGAATGGGAGGGGAGATGATGACGTGACTCCCCCACCCGCTTTAACTGTCAATCCCTCACAAACACAGTCTCTCGGAATTTGCATAAGCACAGCCCTTCACGTGCAATTTTAACTGAGTTACAAAGTGATCAAAACTCTCATTTATATCCTGCGTCCACTCATTAAACTTGTATCCCGCATTACCCGTGGTCACGACAAACGCCAGTGGCAGCCTGTCTATGAACTTAATTTAAACTTTAGGTTTACACCTTGCTTTGTTTCCGAAGAAACAGCACTCATGAATATGGTTGAATATGTCATTCACTTGCTTCTTATTGTTTCGCTGCCTTCTCAATTGTATAATGCATGTTTTCTTCAGCGCTTTTTGGAGCTCTTCCTGGTTTTCTACGCACTGCGTTGACAGTCAGTTCACGTGATTACGTGGGAGGTGTGATGATGTCACACGAAACTCCACCCCCCCACGACTTTCGAGCTCAACTCCATTACAGTAAATGGAGAAAAATAGCTTCCAGTTATGACCATTACGCGTAGAATTTCGAAATGAAACCTGCCCAACTTTTGTAAGGAAGCTGTTAAGGAATGAGCCTGCCAAATTTCAGCCTTCTACCTACACGGGAACTTGGAGAATTAGTGACGTTGGAAAGGTCAATATGGTGGCCGACAGTGTTGTCATACCAACGAAATAAGTACGTACATCAGTTTCCGTTAAATGTTCAATATGGCGGCCGACAGTGGCGTCATACCACCAAAATAAGTACGTACAAAAGCCGCCATATTGAACATTTAACGGAAACCGATGTACGTACATATTTCGTTGGTATGACACCACTGTCGGCCACCATATTGAACTTTCCAACGTCACTAATTCTCCAACTTCCCGTGTAAGTAGAAGGCTGAAATTTGGCAGGCTCATTCCTTACAGCTTACTTACAAAAGTTAAGCAGGTTTCATTTCGAAATTCTACGCGTAATGGTCATAACGGTCAACAACGTCCACCATGTTGAACTTTCTTATTTATGGCCCAATCTTCTCGAAATTTGCTAAGCGGCTTCCCTGCACTAACCGAAACCAATGTACGTACTTATTTCGGTGGTATGATGCCAATGTCGGCCGCCATATCAAACTTTTCAACAGTCTTTGTTACTTATGGGCCCATCTTCAAGAAATTTGGTACACGGGTTCCCAACGCTAACTGAATCCTACTTACGTACATATATACGTCCATAGCCTGCAGCTCGGTCACTGTGTGAGGTGGTGTTGGGCCCCCCATCCCAACGCCTCCCACATTGTTCGCTGCCTGCCTATATAAGACCGTCCGTCGCTCCGGTCTCTACATTCCCTTCCTTGCTTCGCCACGGGATTCACGTCTCCCTACTGATAACTATAGCCTTTTTGTTTAATCCAGGGATTCTCGGCTGTTTTATTGTTTGTTAATTACAATTATAGTTATTGTATAGGTATTTTAGACTTACTGTACTTTACATTGCTCAGGTACCCATTTCCTTTATCATTCCAACCCCCATTACCAGGTCTATCAAGGTGATCACTATCGATCAAAGAACTGTCACTTACCAAGTGGTTTCCATGCCCGGAGATAGCACCTACCTTTTCCATTCTCTTTGTTACATATTGCACGGCCATATCAGGCTCACTCTTGATATCCGGAGGAACATTGTGTCTTATGTATTGAATGACTGGGACAGGTTCAAGGTGTGGACTGATGATGGTACAGGAGATAATTAAACTACACAGGAACACTATAAGAGTGAAATACTTAAGCCCTTCACCTATGGTTCTGCATGTGAGTTGATGGCTGCCGCTGAATTGTTCGGTTGTCGCTTTCAAGAGTACCGAAATGGCCAAATATTTTACACCTTTTGACAACCGCCAATGCCTCTTCAACATCTTAGATTCACAGGTGACAATTTCAGTAGTGGACACTTTGACGTTTATTAATGTTTAAACTCTCAAAAGCTGGATGGGATTTTATCGATGAAACCGGTTTTGTGCTTACAACGCTTGACAGATGCCGAATGTCACTTCAACACAACAAATCCTGCAAATACTGTCGTAATTGAAACAAACCATGAAACTCAAATCGATTATGACAGCAGCAATCCAAGCTGTGAGATTTGAGACAAGATTACTGTTCACATGGCCAACTGTAAGTTGCATGCTCAAGAGTAAGCTCAGCGCACAGCTTGGTCATGTTACAACCGGACCTGACAACATGGTATACATAGAGATCCTTAACAAATAATTATTGGCATATTTTCCCTCAGTTTAAAAAGGTTTAATTTTCTTCTTAATAAAAATTTTAATGCAGTACTTCGCCGCTGTGAATTGCGGGTATTTTGCTACTTTTTAATAAGTGACTAGTTGCCTTGGTGATTTTGCTGGCAACTAAAGAAGACTAGCTTGTCCCATGGTACTCTAATCCCTTTTTAAAGAGCTCTGTTGAACTTGTGACTCAATGGATGTTTAAAAGATGTTACATATATTAAAGTCAAGTCAAGTTGGGAAGCATGCACTGGTACAGTGTATTGCCACACCCACTACATGTCGAAACAGCTTGGGATTCCAGTTTCCAACCCCCCAGGCAGACACGCAGTCCAGTCCTACCCTCCAGAAATGACCCTCTATCTGCCGCAGCTAGGTGTTATGTGAGCGACCCCTTGGCCTGGTCCAGCCACTTGGGTCCTCAACAATGAGGATCTTATGAGCCGGATCACCCTTGGGGAAACGCGCCACATGGCCGTAGTGCCATAACTGACACTCCCTCACAATGCAGGTAATGTGCCTCATTTGGGACACCATGAGCAACCGCTCATTCAACACAAAGTCAAACCAACAGTACCCAAGGATTTTCCAGAGAGACACAGTACCAAAAGGAGTCGAGTCTTCGTGTCCCATGTCTCACAACCATATAGCAAGACAGGAAGCACCAGGACTCTAAAGACTTGGACCTTCATCCTTTTTCATAGATGTCGGGAGCGCCACACACCCCTTTCCAGCGACCTCATGACCCCCCACCCCCACCCACTGCTCTCCCAATCTGTCTACTGACTTCACAGAAAGAGTCACCAGAGACATGAATGTCACTGCCAAGGTAAGTAAACCTCTCAACAAGGTCAACACTCTCTCCGCAAACAAACACACTGCTGATGGCTGTGCCCAAGAGGTCATTCAAGGTCTGGATCTTTGTTTTTATCCAGGACACTCGCAAGCCCAGACACGCAGACTCCTTGCTCAATCTCTCGAGTGCCCTGATCAGAGCCTCCATTGACTCCCAACACCCAGTCCATACAAGCATTGAAGCAAGAACACACCCCTGATGAACTCCAGAATCAACTGGGAAAAACACAGAGGTCCTGCCTTCACTCTGCACAGCAAGCACTCACAGTACCAGTGTACAGGCCAGCCATGATATCCAGCAACCTCGAGGGGATCCTGCATACCCTCAGGATGTCCCACAGGGCAGCTCAATCAACTGAGTCAAACGCTTTGCAAAAACCGACAAAGGCAGCAAAGAAACTATACCTATATTCGTGTTTGCGCTTTATGAGAACCCTCAGTGCCAGGATGCGGTCGATGGTAGACTTCTTAGGTGTAAGATCAGACTGTTCCAGTCGCTGGTAGGTGAGCAAGTGTTCACGGATCCTATTGAAGACGGCCCTAGCAAGGACCTTACCCAGCACAGACAGCAGTGTTATCCCCCAAGTAGTTGCTACAATCCAGGCGATTACCCTTCCCTTTCCAAAAAGGGACGACAAGTCCCGTTTTCCAGTCAGTTGGGATGATGGCAGTCTCCCAAATGGAAGCAAAGATTGCTTGCAATACCAGGAGGACAGCCTTACCACCAGCCTGGAGAAGTTCTCCCCAGATACCACAGATCCCTGCGGTCTTTCCCCCCTTCAGCTGGTTCACCACCTGTGCAATCTCAGTGAGATTGGATGGTCCACAGCTAATTGGAGGATCAGCCTCAAAGACTGTGGACCCAGAGACATCCAACGTCCTAGCCGGAGGATCATCTTTGAACAACTGCTCAAAGTAGCCAGCCCAACGGGTCACAACTGCAGTGTCATTTGTAAGGACCGTTCCATCAGTTGCCCTGACTGCGACTCCCCGAGGAACAGATTCAGATGTACGTAATGCTTTCATTCCTCTGCAAGCTGGACGTGGGTTGCTAGACCACAAATGGTGTGTCACTTGCTCACAGATTCCTCTAACAAACGCCTTTTTTATCTGCACTCGGAGCCCTCGCAGCTGTCCTTCTCAGTTCCCGGTACAGACCAGAGTTGCCATTAAGCCGTGCGCTGCAACTCCTCTTGATGATATCCAGGGTGCCCTGTGAGATGAAACACCTCCTTCTGGGAACACCGGTAACACCAACACAACCCTCAGCAACCTTCAGGGTTTTGTCATGGAAGGTCTCCCACATCACATTAGGATCAGCAGTCGTACCCAAATCTGAAAGTTCCTCACACAAACTGCGTGCAAACTCATTAGAAACAGCCTGGTCTTGGAGTCTGGCCAAGTCCAGGCTCATTTTCCTAACAGGTGGTAACCTACTGGACCTAAGCTGGATCCTAAGAGTAGCAACAACAAGTCTTTGGTCAGAATTCACAAACTGGGCACTTCTGTAGACCACCACGAGGATGTGATCGATCTCCTTCACGCACCACCAGTATTGGAGTATCAAGTCTAACAATGTGGTTCAGGGCACTGGAACCAGGATCCAGCGATTCGCAGCCCCTGACCTTTTGCAAAGTCAAGGAACATGGAACCACTTTCACCACAGTCACCTGACCCATGGGGACCAAGACAATCCTCATTGCCAGCCCTGTCAGTGCCAGTGGCTTTGTTGAAGTCGCCCATGACCAGAGGAGTGTCACCCCGTGGGTACCCATCAACCACCGAGCAAAGCTGTGAATAAAATGTCTCCCTCGCCGAGACATCACTCACCGCGGCCAGAGCATACACTGAGCACCCAGGGAGTGCCGTAATCGGAGTCCCATAATACACTCGTTGAAAGGAGTGACATCGGACACCATTGGAAGATGCCAATCCGCTAAAGCCACAGCTACTCCCAAAGTATGACAGACATCAGACCGACCAGATCAATAAAAGGTGTATCCACCTACAGAGATCTGGCCAGTCCCCGGTCTGCGCACCTCAGAGAGTGCCGCCCATGAAATTCAGAGTTTATGCAGCTCCTCCGACAGCAGAGGAAGATGATCATCTTGCTGGAGAGACAAGACGTTCCATACGCCCACCCGTATGGGCCACCTCAAATTGGGACCCGAGTGCTGCCGTGCAGCAGGCAACGCCTCAGCACCACACCAGTTTCGATCCCCAACAGACTTGACTATACTAAAAATACATAGAAAAGAAGATAATTACCGAGAGAGAGAGAAATATACTAACTACCTCTAATATGTGGACTTCCATCAAAGAAAAAAAAAACCCAAAGAACACATCTCCACAGTAACTGATCTTAAAAGTCTAAGAGATCTGAATAATGCCGGAGGCATCTAAAATTGCCCAACCTGACCACCCTTCATCACATACATAATAAACTAGTGTCTCAGAAAAAAAGAGTGGAGACTTAGAATGGTATTATTATCAAATACAGCATTGCAGGAGATACCTGGACATATCTTTTTTCTTGTAATTTCTGCAGCAAGAAAAAATGTCTCCTACCAGTCTTCCATTTTCTAACCTCTTACTTCAGTGCCTGAAGAGGCAAAAGTCTAGATGTACAACATATGCAAAGTCTCTATGTCATATTTGTAAATTAGCAGTTTAGTTTGTTAACAAAATATCATTCAGAAGATCTGACTAGCCATTAAAAAATATCTTATCTTACTCTTTGAAAATGCCATTAAAAGTCATGGCTTCATTCAGTCTACAAATAAAAATATTTTTTCAGTTAAGAATTCAGTACAAATAGGAAAAATTATGCAAGTGAAGAGTTATCCTGATAAAATCTTTCATTTTACAAGTATAATTTGTGTACTCATTTTAGCATGTTCAAGCTCATTTATATAATTGGGGAAAATCAGGGAATTAACTCAAAGAAATAAACAAGAAAGAGAAAATATTGCAAATGAATAATTAGGAATGTCTGCGTCAATACCAACATGCATATAAACGTATTTTTTTATACTGTTGCCATGAACATACTTCGACCACTCATATTTCAAATGTTATTAGATCCCTAAAATAGTAAAGGATTCAGAAAACACTATAATACATTAAAAACATTTCTTGGAATTTTGTATATTTAACAGATTCTAAACTATAAGTCATTTCGGTGCTTCTTCCACACACTCAGTGCAGCATGATTCCTGCAGAATACAACCACACAGTATTTTCTGATTTATTTTTGAAAAAGCAAATGGAAATTCTAGATTAGAATTACTCACACTGCTACAGATGCAACAAGGACCACAAAATTACAATAAACAAGTGATAGGATTCTGTTAAATGTTGGCATCTTATGAAACAAATTATTAGGCTGATATTTTAAACTGACTCTAATTGTGCCATGGTCACTTTATCTCTTTTTAATTAACTTGATTATGCTTTTGTAGGGTTTTCAATTGTATGGGGATTTTTCAGACTGAAGTGACTTTCAGTCATTTTATTCTGGATTTATTTCACGTTTGTCTTTTTCATATAGTGTAGACCTTCCCAGAGAAAAATGTATTTAAACTTACATGAAACATCTTATTTACACACAGATTAGGTGAATTTAAAAAAAGTGTTCTATAAACAATGATTTGTATTACAAAAAAGGGAGCGAATATACATTAAATCAGTTTTTTTTTTGAGGATTTCACTTTCAAATCACAGAGGTTTTTGACTTCTCAACGGCAACAATCTCAAGTAAATACATATACCATACATACATACATACACACACACACACACACACACACTTCTGTATTCCAACCTCACTAAGAAGAAAGGGCATTGAAATGAAGTTAGGGGGAAGCAGGTCAGACGAAAAAGGGTCTTTCTTTGTGGTACTGTAGTGGGCAACCGATAAAAACACCCTCCCCAGAAAGATGGGTTCAAAATTTTTTAGCTAGGCCCAGAAGTGCAGCAGGTTTTTCTTATTTTACCTTTGACTAGCAAAATACCCACGCTTCGCAGCAGAGAAGTATTGTGTTAAAGAAGTAATGAAAAAGAAAAGGAAACATTTTAATAATAACGTAACATGATTGACAATGTAATTGTGTTGTCATTGTCATGAGTGTTGCTGGCATACAGATATAGATATATAGAGATACATAGAGACACACACACACATACATATACATATATATATATACATATACATATATATATATATATATATATATATATATACATATATATATATATATATATATATATATATATATATATACATATATATATATATATATATATATATATATATATATATATATATATATATACATACATATATATATATACATATATATATATATATATATATATATATATATATATATATATATATATATATATATATATATATATATATATATATATATATATATACACACACATACACACACACACACACATATACAGTGGTGTGAAAACTATTTTCCCCCTTCCTGATTTCTTATTCTTTTGCATGTTTGTCACACAAAATGTTTCTGATCATCAAACACATTTAACCATTAGTCAAATATAACACAAGTAAACACAAAATGCAGTTTTTAAATGATGGTTTTATTATTTAGGAGAAAAAAATCCAAACCTACATGGCCCTGTGTGAAAATGTAATTGCCCCCTGAACCTAATAACTGGTTGGGCCACCCTTAGCAGCAATAACTGCAATCAAGCGTTTGCGATAACTTGAAATGAGTCTTTTACAGTGCTCTGGAGGAATTTTGGCCCACTCATCTTTGCAGAATTGTTGTAATTCAGCTTTATTTGAGGGTTTTCTAGCATGAACCGCCTTTTTAAGGTCATGCCATAGCATCTCAATTGGATTCAGGTCAGGACTTTGACTAGGCCACTCCAAAGTCTTCATTTTGTTTTCTTCAGCCATTCAGAGGTGGATTTGCTGGTGTGTTTTGGGTCATTGTCCTGTTGCAGCACCCAAGATCGCTTCAGCTTGAGTTGACGAACAGATGGCGGACATTCTCCTTCAGGATTTTTGGTAGACAGTAGAATTCATGGTTCCATCTATCACAGCAAGCCTTCCAGGTCCTGAAGCAGCAAAACAACCCCAGACCATCACACTACCACCACCATATTTTACTGTTGGTATGATGTTCTTTTTCTGAAATGCTGTGTTCCTTTTACGCCAGATGTAACGGGACATTTGCCTTCCAAAAGTTCAACTTTTGTCTCATCAGTCCACAAGGTATTTTCCCAAAAGTCTTGGCAATCATTGAGATGTTTCTTAGCAAAATTGAGACGAGCCCTAATGTTCTTTTGCTTAACAGTGGTTTGCGTCTTGGAAATCTGCCATGCAGGCCGTTTTTGCCCAGTCTCTTTCTTATGGTGGAGTCGTGAACACTGACCTTAATTGAGGCAAGTGAGGCCTGCAGTTCTTTAGACATTGTCCTGGGGTCTTTGTGACCTCTCGGATGAGTCGTCTCTGCGCTCTTGGGGTAATTTTGGTCGGCCGCCACTCCTGGGAAGGTTCACCACTGTTCCATGTTTTTGCCATTTGTGGATAATGGCTCTCACTGTGGTTCGCTGGAGTCCCAAAGCTTTAGAAATGGCTTTATAACCTTTACCAGACTGATAGATCTCAATTACTTCTGTTCTCATTTGTTCCTGAATTTCTTTGGATCTTGGCATGATGTCTAGCTTTTGAGGTGCTTTTGGTCTACTTCTCTGTGTCAGGCAGCTCCTATTTAAGTGATTTCTTGATTGAAACAGGTGTGGCAGTAATCAGGCCTGGGGTGGCTACGGAAATTGAACTCAGGTGTGATACACCACAGTTAGGTTATTTTTAACAAGGGGCAATTACTTTTTCACACAGGGCCATGTAGGTTTGGATTTTTTCTCCCTAAATAATAAAACCATCATTTAAAAACTGCATTTTGTGTTTACTTGTGTTATATTTGACTAATGGTTAAATGTGTTTGATGATCAGAAACATTTTGCGTGACAAACATGCAAAAGAATAAGAAATCAGGAAGGGGGCAAAGAGTTTTTCACACCACTGTATATACATATATATGCATATACGTATCTAGACATACATACATACATACATACATATATATATATATATATATATATATATATATATATATATATATATATATATATATATATATATATATATATATGTACATTTTCAGAATGGTATTGTCTAAATAATAATAACAAAAATTTCAACATTAAAGTGCAGTTTTTCTTAAAAAAAATAAGGCAGAAACATAAAAGCTAATTTGACCAGCATCACCTTTAAACTGTGAGTAACCTTAGCCAAAATTATTTTGTACATTAGGCTAAAACAGTGTGATCATTGAACATTTTGTAATTAGATGTAATTAGAATTACTAACGGTCACGGAAGTCCAATGAGAGTAAGTAAGAGTCACAAAGTCCGCTTTCTGTAATGCATCTAATTTTGCTTGCTTTTCAATGTCATAAAGCTGTTGAATTTTACTTGAAATACGCTAACTGTAGCACATTTTCTAACCCCATATCTTCCACCACTGTTAGTGGTCTACAGTCCAAACCAATGTATTTTGCGAGAGAATTTGTAAGTTTGACCTATGTTGATTTACTAATTTTGGTCCTGAAGCCAGTCATTTTATGAGGTTTGGGCTGCCGACACCTTTTGTTGGTACTCGAACCCGTACTGCTATTACTAACAGCATACACAGTTTCTGTGCTCGCTGTAACATGTTTTGCATTTAGATTGAACCGTAAGGTTGAAGTGCCTCGGTGGTATGCAAACTCATTTTTACACAGTTTGCACCAAACCACGCTTTTATCAAAGCTTTCGTCGGGTAGTCTTTTGAAATGAAATTTGCCTCTGATCAGTGCTAGCAACACGCTTTCTTCTGACTCTTACATTGTTGTATCTCTGATGTGTGCATCAATGTAATCGATGTACCAGGAAATCATGCATTGACAAAAGTTACCCTTTGCTTGCAATGCAAAGTGTGATTAACACTAGAATTACCAGAGCCTACGAAAAAACTCGTAATTCCGTCCCACCTTAAATCGCTTCTTAAAATCGTTCACAGCTCTCCACCAGCGTCTTTTGTCATCTAAATGTGCTGATAAAAATCAGGCTGCAAGCAGCCAGCTATTCCATCCCCCCACCGACTTAGAACGTGCACAAACTTCTCCCAGCTCATGCCTTGATTGATTATCTGGGAGTGAAGTGGAGTTTTAGAGTGGAAAGAATAGATCATTATTTGGAATACACGCATTTCACGTGTGTTCCGTTTCTACAGTAATCCGTGTAAACACATTTTTAAAACAGAAACGTTTTTCATATTGTAGTAGTAAATGACAAAATGTAAGCATAAACTATATAATGTATGAAGCCTGAAGTCCAAATATCAAACACTTCCACAAAAGGTACACATATAATAGAACAAGTATGCTTTTATTCAAAAATATAACTGCAGAAAAAAGCCACCTTAGCATGCCATATTGACACATACTTACTACAGCTACCACAGTAGCATAATGGTATCAGCCGCTGACTAGTATCCAAATGGTCATGAGTTCGATCCCACATGGTTCAGTTTTGAGAAGTAAACTGCTCTTATTCTTACTATTTTAGAATAAAAACACGCATTTGATTTCAGTGTGTAACAGCCAGTAATTTATGATACTTGTAAAGGTTAGTTTTTTTTTTTTATTCACTTTTCATTCTCAGTCTCAGTCGTGTTCAGGATCCTTCCCTACCCCCATCTGAGAATGCTGTTTTCACATAAAGATGCGCTGTAGCTCTGCAGCGTACTTGTGACTGCATTCTCGTACCAATGCTTGCGAACTGAAGTGCCTGTGTGCACTTTTCGTGGCATTACACGTCTATTTTTTTGAGCATGCCCATGTCGCTCAAACACAGGAACATATGTTGGTGTACAAGAATAAAAAACAAGTGCACTTTTATTCTAGACTATAAGTGAAGAAAAATAAAGCAAGTTACAGTAGGCGGTTGATACGACAGCTTGCGTGGTGCAATGCTAAGAACTGCTGATTTCGATCCGTGCTATATAAAATCATCACATTCAAATATTAACAATTTCCACACACCCTTCCTACATTCATGACATGTGTACTTGTTGCAGTGTACACATCTCTCTGTGCTATGGTTCCTATTACACTGAATGAGCACCTGACATTGTACTTTCTTCCCTATATAAATAACATTCGAGTATAGCGCGTCTCCAAATAAATCACATTTGAGTTATAGCGCATCTTTATGTGAAAACAGCATTGTCAGATATGGTGGGGGAACGTGAACGACTGAGAGAATGGAACTGAATAAAAAAAGACTGAAATCAAATGTATGTTTTATTCTAAAATAGTTAAGTACATGCAATATTATTTGAAAACGAACAGCGTCAGATCGGGTTTGAATACACGCTGCGACGCTGAACTCCCTGTCTATCTACATAGTAATAACAGTAATTTTATTATTATATAGGAGCTTCCCTGTCTGCCTATCATATAGTGCCTTTCCTTCCTACCTATCTATATATCTATTATACAGTGCCTTCCCTGTTTATTTATATATCTAGTGCCTTCTCTGCCTGTTTGTCTGTCTGATTGCATATAGCGCTGAACTTACTGCTCTGTACTATTCTGTCCACTGCATGTCCTGGAGTACAAAAGAAACAGCACCATACAGCAACATGTGCGAACTGGCAAGATCGGGGAAAAAACACGCGGTCACTGATTACAAACCGCAAGATGAATGAAAGAGACAATATATGTAAAAACATCATCGCACTAATGCAATATGATTTGAAAACAAACAGCGTCAGAACGGGTTTGAATACACGCTGACGCTGTTACAGAAGGCGTCAGCTTATTCAGTGCAGCAGTTTCAACGCACAGTACATGCAATATGATTTGAAAACGAACAGCGTCAGATCGGGCGCATATTCAAACCTGATCTGACGCTGTTCGTTTTCAAATAATATTGCATGTACTTAACTATTTTAGAATAAAAACATACATTTGATTTCAGTCTTTTTTTTTTATTCAGTTCCATTCTCCCAGTCGCGTTCAGGATCCCCCCCCACCATATCTGACAATGCTGCTTTCACATAAAGATGCTCTATAACTCAAATGTGATTTATTTGGAGACGCGCTATACGCGAATGTTACTTATATAGGGAAGAAAGTACAATGCCAGGTGCTCATTCAGTGTAATAGGAACCATAGCACAGAGAGATGTGTACACTGCAACAAGTACACATGTCGTGAATGTAGGAAGGGTGTGTGGAAATTGTTAATATTTGAATGTGATGATTTTATATAGCACGGATTGGAAATCAGCAGTTCTTAGCCTTACACCACGCAAGCTGTCGTTTCAACCGCCTACTGTAACTTGCTTTATTTTTTCTTCACTTATATTCTAGAATAAAAGTGCACTTGTTTTTTATTCTTGTACACCAACATATGTTCCTGTGTTTGAGCGACACGGGCATACTCAAAAAAATAGACGTGTAATGCCACGAAAGTGCACGCAGGCACTTCAGTTCAAGCATTGGTACGAGAATGCAGTCACAAGTACGCTGCAGAGCTACAGCGCATCTTTATGTGAAAACAGCATCGTCAGATGGGAGGTAGGGAAGGATCCTGAACACGACTGAGACTGAGAATGAAAAGTGAATAAAAAAACTAACCTTTACAAGTATCATAAATTACTGGCTGTTACACACTGAAATCAAATGCGTGTTTTTATTCTAAAAAAGTAAGAATAAGAGCAGTTTACTTCTCAAAACTGAACCATGTGGGATCGAACTCATGACCATTTGGATACTAGTCAGTGGCTGATACCATTATGCTACCGTGGTAGCTATAGTAAGTATGTGTCAATATGGCATGCTAAGGTGGCTTTTTTCTGCAGTTATATTTTTGAATAAAAGTATACTTGTTCTATTATATGTGTACCTTTTGTGGAAGTGTTTGATATTTGGACTCAGGCTTCATACATTATATAGTTTATGCTTACATTTTGTCATTTACTACTACAATATGAAAAACGTTTCTGTTTTAAAAATGTGTTTACACGGATTACTGTAGAAACGGAACACACGTGAAATGCGTGTATTCCAAATAATGATCTATTCTTTCCACTCTAAAACTCCACTTCACTCCCAGATAATCAATCAAGGCATGAGCTGGGAGAAGTTTGTGCACGTTCTAAGTCGGTGGGGGGATGGAATAGCCGGCTGCTTGCAGCCTGATTTTTATCAGCACATTTAGATGACAAAAGACGCTGGTGGAGAGCTGTGAACGATTTTAAGAAGCGATTTAAGGTGGGACGGAATTGCGAGTTTTTTCGTAGGCTCTGGTAATTCTAGTGTTAAATGCGTTATTTTTTTAACACGTTATGGAGTACATGCATCGAAGCTTCTCAGCTGTGCTTGTGCTAAGAAAAGGAAACATTTTAAAAATAACGTAACATGATTGTCAATGTAATAGTTTTGTGACAATTATGACTGTTGCTGTCATCAAGAATTTCATTATTATTATTTCTTTCAATCAGGTTCGTATTTGGACACTGTGCACAAAACCACGCTTTTATCAAGGCTTCTGTCGGGTAGTCGTTTGAAATGAAATTTGCCTCTGATCAGTGCTAGCAACGCGCTTTCTTCCGACTCTTACATTTTTGTAGCTCTGATGTGTGCATCAATGTAATCGATGTACCAGGAAATCATGCATTGACAAAAGTTACCCTTTGCTTGGAATGCAAAGTGTGATTAAATGTGTTATTTTTTTAACGCGGTATGGAGAACATGCATCGAAGCTTCTCAGCTGTTCTTGTGCTAAGAAAAGGAAACATTTTAAAAATAACGTAACATGATTGTCAATTTAATAGTCTTGTGACCGTTATGAGTGTTGCTGTCATCAAGGATTTGATTAGCATTATTTCTTTCAATCAGGTTCGTAGTTGGAGGACGTGGTGTGTTCAAGTTTATTCCGTGTTTGTCAACCGTTGTAAAGATAACAGGTTTCATTCATCGAAGTGTTCACCACCCAAATCGGAACTCGTGAATGTAAGATGTTCAACAGGCATTCCCGGTAGTAAGTTATGGAAATTGCCTGTGAATATTTAGCGGTACCGTGTGTATGAACTTAATTTAATCTTTTCCAGTTCTGCAAAGTCAGTTGACGCGAGCCGCTCGGAGTACATGAATCGAAGCTTTTCAGCTGTGCTCGTGCGATCTCGCGATGTCCACGACTTTAATGTTAGCTAAGACCTGGCACTTAAAAGTTTCTCTCGCAGTTTCCCTGAGTTTGTGCCAAACACCACCCTGACCATCTCATCTTCCTCTGCATAAGCACAGTCCTTCACCCGTGAATATTTAGCGGCAGTGTTTCTATTGGATTGCCGCTGACGGACAGCCTTATATGGGCAGGCACTAAATTACACCTATTATAGTATACTAGCAAAATACCTGCGCTTCGCAGCGGAGAAGTAGTGTGTTAAATAAGTAATGAAAAAGAAAAGGAAACATTTTAATAATAACGTAACATGATTGTCATTGTCATGAGTGTTGCTGTCATATATATACAGTAATCCCTCCTCGATCGCGGGGGTTGCGTTCCAGACCCCCCCGCGATAGGTGAAAATCCGCGAAGTAGAAACCATATGTTTGTGTGGTTATTTTTATATATTTTAAGCCCTTATAAACTCTACCACCCTGTTAACATTATTAGAGCCCTCTAGACATGAAATAACACCCTTTAGTCAAACGTTTAAACTGTGCTCCATGACAAGACAGAGATGACAGTTCTTTCTCACAATTAAAAGAAAGCAAACATATCTTATCTTCAAAGTGAGGAGTCAGTGAGTGAGTGAGTGAGTGAGGGCATTGCCTTTTATTAGTATAGATGGACGAAAAAATAGGTTCCAGTTATGACCATTACGCGTAGAATTTCGAAATGAAACCTGCCCAACTTTTGTAAGTAAGCTGTAAGGAATGAGCCTGCCAAATTTCAGCCTTCTACCTACACGGGAAGTTGGAGAATTAGTGATGAGTCAGTGAGTGAGTGAGTGCTTTACCTTTTATTAGTATAGATTATTTGGACTGTGTTCACAATGCTGTTTATCACACATTGTACATTCCTCCGGGTACTCCAGTTTCTTTCCACAGTCCAAAGACATGCAGGCTAGGTGCACTGGCAATCCTAAATGTTCCCTAGTGTGTGTTTGGTGTGCGGGTGTGGGTGTGTGTGCCCTGCGGTGGGCTGGCGCACTGCCCAGGGTTTGTTCCTGCCTGTGCTGGCTGGGATTGGCTCCAGCAGACCCCCGTGACACTGTATTAGGATATAGCAGGTTGGAAAATGACATTGTAAATACATCTGAAATAATATAAACATTTATTGCACCTTCATGCCTCCTGTGTGTTGCCCTGGGTGCGATGGGCTACCACTAGAATCCCAACCTTTTTAACTGCTTTCTTATTTTAGAAACATTTCTGTATTAAGGCAACTTCTTAATGTGCATATATCAAAAAATTACTTAATCCATTTGTATGAAGCAGAATTAATGAATACAAAAGCATCAAGCTATTCATTTTTTTTGCTTATAATAAGTAACTGTTAATTGAAAATGTACAGTATAACAACTAAAACTAGGAAGTATAATTGTTGATTTTACATAATTATATTATACTATAGTTAAGTTAAAAGCAGACTCCAAAGCCTTCTATTTGATGTATAAAGTTGTAGCTGATGGCCAAACATTTTTAAACTACAATCACAAGATTCCTTTAAATCTGGCCCCTAAACTTTAGAATAAATTACCTGCAAATATCAGAGGGAGGCCCATGGTTCTCAGCATTTAAATCAAGGTTGAAGACTTTTTCTTTTGGAATAGCATTCCCTTGTTGGTGAGGCTGTTGATGTCTTTTTGTCATTCTTTTTCTTTTCTAGGTGTCCTGTAGCAGTAGTTGTAGTAATTACCTTGTTCAGCAAGAGTGGGACCCTAGACCTACTATGTTATTATCAATAGTAGATACTGGGACTTTCCTTATATTTAACAAAGTTATTGATATTTGATGTGGTGCACTGCACTGTTGCAATAACCAGTTTACCAGGTTAAGATGTAATTTATGTAGGCAGGAATTAGGTTTTTCTCTTCTGCTTTGTCACCTGGTCTTAACTTAAGGTATTCATTATCTATTAAAATTCAGGCAAAGTAACAAACAAATTTAGTTTTAAAAAGTTCAGTTTTCAATGGCTTTGCATTTACTATTGGATTTTTATTCTTTGGTACATGTGAGTTTATGTTTTTATTTGAACTATATGTTGTGGTACCCGGCCGGGGCTGGAGCCTGACCGGGACGCTCAGGAGGACCGGAGGAGGGCTTGTGCCTCCTCCAGACCGCGAGGGGCCGTCCGCCCTGGTTATGTTGGGGGCCTCGGGTGAAGGGCTTGTAAGCCCAGCCCTGTAGGGACCCGTGGCCACCGCCAGGCGCCGCCCCAGTGCTTGAATATCCCGGGGAAGACGACAGGGGACAGTTGGCATTTCCGCTACACTGGGGTGTGGCTACGGAGGGATGCCGGGAAGCAGCTGGAGCCCATCCGGGTTCCTATTTAAGGAGCCGCCTCCCTCCAGTCATTGGCGGAAGTCGGGTGGCAGAGAGACGGAGCTGGAGAGAGGATTGGAAGCGGCCAGGAGAGAGAGGCACAAAGTTTGTGAGGCCTGGACATTGGGGAATCGGTGCAAGAGGCACTGGGGAGTGCACGTGACTGTAAATATTGTAAATATAATAAATGGGTGTGTTGGGTGAGAAACCATTGTCCGTCTGTCTGTGTCCGGGTCACCTTCCACAATGTCTAAAGGCTTAGACAGTATTGGTGTTTCAAACAAAGTAAATTATAATTAATTCTTATTTCACATTGTGCCCTACATGACAAACAATAACACATCTAAATACTACACTTCTTCAAGCAGCTGAGAATGAAAAGCATCATTATTACATTGGAGCAACTGTGGAGCTGTGAAAATTTTAAATCATGTCTGATGTAAATAAGAGTTGTAGCCTTTCACAGATTGTATTTCTACATCCAAAACAAATTCTTAACAGCAATAGGAAATGCAGAATTAGTATTGTTTTTAACTGACCAAAAGTAGTATATCAGAGCACTTTAGGAGGGGGTGCTATATCTTCTGGGACATATGCCAGCAGCACATTTGCACAGGCCTACTGGATAACAGCTTCCACCACTTATGTCCTCAATGTTATTAATCGATTAGAAAAATTGAAGGCCATGATATAGCCTTAAAAGAGGCTATTCACACTTTGTAATTTTCTGCTTCAGCTTTATTTATATTTTATTAAAAGAAAAATGGCTAATGCAGAATATTATATGGTTAAAGGGAAAATTGTAAAGATTGGTTTGCTTAGAAGAAAACAAATATTACTACTCTTGTTGCCGAGTTCACATATTGAAATAAAAAGTTCCATTAAGTATAACGATAGTATAAATCACTGGAAGTTAATCATTCTCTATGCACCAATTACTGTTTACTTGATCATTACTGTTTGTCTCCTATTACAAGATTTATTGTTATTTAGATCAAATCATTGTGTTCTGTGATACAAATTGACAAGTTTATTTGAACTTTATATTGCAGTATCTTTAATTATAGTGTTTGTGCTTTCTACTTTACCTACAAATACTTAAGAATTTCAGAGTATACTTTTTTGCTTTTGTAATAGCTTTGTTGAAATAATCTACTAAAACAATTCAGTGTTTTAATTTTTTTTAAATCATTTACAGTATGTTTAAAGCAGATGTTCAAAAACACAATCATATCTGAATTTATACTGGATGTGTTAAGGAGGGATCTATCATATGTGTCAGTAAAAGGCAATACCCAAAAGACTTCTATATCTAATACCATGCTGCAACTTTTACTGTGAACACTCATCCGCTACATACACAGGGACATTCACTAGGGAATACAAATAGTTTCATAGGAGACACAGAATGAGGATGGACACAGACAAGGACACAGGGGTTTGGATCAGACTGAATTGAAATTATTCAGCTTAAAATATTTAACCAGTAAGTGTTTGTTCAATCTTCTATAGGTACAGAAGATGATGTTAAATATGAGCAAAAAACTGTACAGAAAAAATAAGCCCTGCTGATAGAAAGCATTTCTGTTCTCCTGTTGTAAATTTTCTGCAAGTCAAATCAGTACTTTGCCAATGAGGGAAACTCACATTGAAAACTAACAAAATATAGTTTCAGTTGTCACTGCTGTTACTGTGTTGCTATCGATGAATTTCCTTTACAGATTTAGGCTCATTTAAGCAGTAGGCAATATACTAATCTAATTAAAAGAAATATTTTGTCATAAGAATCAACAGTACTTAAAAATGTTCACTAATTTTCTATAGTCAAAGATATATTGAACCATCTACAGCCAATCCTCACTTGTAGTATGAAATTACACTAACAAATACCACACATATTTTACTAAATGTATGTTGTTGAATTTGCAGTTCACAGCTCCAGATTTCATTCAGTGATCCATTTTAATCTATTAGCCTAAAAATAGTGTAGGCACCTGTATAGCGACTTATATGAGCTGGACTGAAGAGGGACAGAGTTTGAATGAATGTGTGAGAGAAACAAGGCAGCAAGCAAAAGCACGGAAATAAAAGTTTTTACTGCAGTATATCATGTGGCATCAGCATGCACTACTAGTAACAAAGTAGTGCACAGCTTACTAAAGGAATTATAGTAAAGCATAGTAGTATCAGGAATAAATATAAGCCCCTATGGGTAAACAGCAGTGAATGAGACTTGCATATTGTTTCCATGTGTTTATTAATAAAGTTCTCACTTCTTTTGTTTCATTAGTCCTATGGCCTCCTTGTGAATCTTTTCTACGTAACCATGCACGACACAGTTAATGAAATATGGTGGTAGTTTTAGATCCCTTCTTCGTGGACCAAAGATCATTTCATTTAAAATTAACCAACCTGGAAGCTACTTACAGTAAACTATAATTGAAGATGTTTAACCATTACTCACAATATGCAGACATGCCTAGTCAACTGCTTTTCTTTTCGTTTCACTGTCCTTGACAAAATCACCAGCAGCACTGGTGGTATTGTGATGGAAAGCTCAGCAAACCTTGCCATGCAATTGATGAATTTTATCAGAATGTGGTTCTATTTCAAGACATTTTAACTTCTATTTTTCAGTGGCTGGTAGGCTGACACATTTAATTATTATGAGCTGGTTACATTTTATTTCAGGTTTTGCTGTTTTAGAAACAAAAATGTACACAGCCAGCACGCAAAGGCAGAACAGGGAAAAGCAGTTAAAAAACAAGAAAAACAAACAAAAAAAAAAAACCCAAAAAACTTAACAGTTGAAATTGGAGTGCCAAAGCTGAGCTTTAGTATGATAGTGACATACATATTAAATTATTATTAACATTATGTATAGCTTTATGGGTAGTGTTTTGCTTGAGGGTATTTGTTAATAATCTGTGAACATTCAGCTGTACTTCAAATCTATAAAACCTACTGAAAAATATCCATTAATATATTTGGTTTGGTAATATATTTGTTAAAAACAAAATATCATTTAAAAGCACATGTCTAAATCCTCAGAAAGAAAGGGATTTTACTAATCAGTAAAATTTTAAATATAGCAGTACAATATTCTCTGACATAAAACTCTTTTATCCATTTATTCTGTAATCCTATGTATTCCATTACCAGACTGCCCTGGGTCAGTAGGGACATCATGATACCAGAATTTTTGTGTTCAATACCAACTGACTCTAATCTTCCAAACCAAATAAAGAAATGTCTGCACTAAAACTATAAAGCACTTAACCATGCTGCTGTTATTCTTAAGTGTTTCTAGCCCCAATGAGTCTAGCTGTCTAATTCTAACAGCACTTAGAATTAGACATTTAGAATCTAACACACAGAAAATTATATCATTCATGTCTTCACTTTTTTGTTATACTTGGATCAGCACGAAAATACAGCAATTGAAAAACTCCTAATTATGGACTCAAAAACACTGCAGCAGGAGCGTAAACAGGGGGTATGCCAAGTATGCATTGTGTTTGGGCCCCAACCATGGTTCATAGGTAAAGCTTTCTGAAAATGCATATAGAACGTAAACACAAATACTGCAAACCCCCATTAAAACAGCTTCTGAAAACCAATGTGCCTCCACATATATGCACATATGTAAAACTATCAAACTTGTTTTGAATTAGGCACAGTAAAGATCCATAACACCATTTCCTCAGGCACAGGTTTGTAAACTAACAATCTGAACAACAGGCAGAAGATTCAGTCAAAATCACATACCTTTACTGTGACTCTTAGTGCTACAATTTATATCTTTACCAGTATGCTATTTTTTCTTTCTCAAGAAAACACATAACAAATCTAGTTCTCTGTATTTCATAAATCCAATTACTTCTGACCAATTTAAGGTGGTGGGTAAAACAGCGTATCCAGGAAGAACTGGATGTAGTGTAAAAATAATAGGTATATCACTAGCCCTCTGCTGGGCACAGTCATGCAGGCATCTACATTCATTAATACCAGACCAATTTTGGCAGTCAGTTAAATGTTTCACTTATGGAAGGAAGCAAATACAAAGTACATAAAGAGCACCTAAATATGGAGAAGGCATGTAAACTCCAATTTGAGCCCAGATTCTTGTAGCTATGAGACATTATTGCTAAAAACAGCACCACTATGCTAGCCACAAGGATTTGTGGTAGTATGTCAAAAATAATACTCTGAATAGAAAGTTTTGCATCGAGGAAGGTAATATATTAGAATCACTATGGTTCAAATTATTAAGAAACAAGTTTAGTGATTACAGCTTGCTAAAGGAAACCATATCCTGATGTTTCATATACCAAACATTACTAAATCTAATAAGATAAATGTAAAATTAAAAATATATTAATAATATATTAATCTATTATCTTTACAAAAACTGATTGTGGAGTTTTTCTGGGAAATACAAAAGAGGAAACTGAAATGTTACAAACTGCTTTTTTCATCAGTTTTCTCAAGCCCAACAAGGGGTAATTCTTATACAATACATATTTTCTAATAATAAGGAGAGAGTAGAAGAGAGAGGATATATTGACTGCGAGGAGCAGTGATTACAAGGTGGTTTTTTTCAAAATTGTCTTTTTGTGCAAATGTGCTCTTATACAAAGACATAATTTGAGGAATGCAGACTTAGAAAACATTAAATCTGAAAATAAAAATAAAGCAAATATTTGCCATCCCTTCAGAGTGAATCTTATAAATACATAAAAAAAGACTATAGAAACTGCCTAATTTAAAAACAGATGTGTCAAATACATTTTAGAATTTACCCGTACTGAAAAATTATAAAACCCCTTGGTCTGAAAGGATTTTCAAAGTCATGTACAGTATAATGGAATGAGAGATGTTACTTACAAAACTTTACAATGTAATATTCTTGCAAGAGGGGAGAAGTGCCTAGTGAATGGAAAGTTGTTGATATGACAAAAATGGATTCCAACAATTAGGCCAATAAACGTAATGTCTATCAATCATAACATTATGAAAACTACAATCAGGAAAAAATAACACAAAATCTGTTAAAATTTGTTCAAATAGGCAAAGACAGTAGTAGCCAAAGAAAAGCATGCAACATAATTTACAGAAGACTACCATAATGAGGATTCCTTTTCGAAATAAAAGTTATTGACATCAGAGGCTGTTTATAAATCTTGACTTCAGGCTACTTAATTGGCAGGAGACAGAGCTACAAATAAGACTGCACCAAATGGTGCGAGGTCCTCAGTGGAGTCCTTCTTAGATCTGTGCTCAGACTATTACTGTAATTTATAGTTATGATGTTTGCTGCAAGTTAGACAATGTAGACAATCATCAAAATTAGGCAAACACTTCCAAAACGCAGGGTAATGTAGACAAGTGCACAGTGCCAAAAGTAAGCAAAAGAAATGTTAATGGTACCACTGACCTACGAGAAGCAAAATCTGGAAAGGATTTAGAGGTTTGTATTAATACAACATTCTCATCATCTAGGTAAAGTGCAGAAGTAATGTAAAGCGACAAATTGAAGTTATATTACTAAAAACTGCTGATTATAAATCAAAGCTTGCTCTTCCCAGACTATTTACTGCACCAGTGAGAATGCAGTATGGTGTGCATTTCTAGTCACCAAGCTACAAACAAGACAGTGCAGCCATAGAACCTGTAGAGAGGAAAAAAAAAAAAAAACAAAGCATCCTGAAACTAAATAAAGGGGCTCAGAAAATGAAACCTCCCTAGGTACGAGCTGAGAAGAACACAAACAAACCTAATCCAAGGAATTCATGGACACTGACTTTCCAACATTTTCTCAGTTAAATCTTTATATATAATATGCTACCGTGGCTGTTCGTTTGTCTGTCTGTCCAGGATTTTAAATCACCTGTAGCTCGCAAACCATTTGAACTATTGACATGAAATTTGGCACAGTACACATATACTATGTGATGTCTACTATCTTTGGGGTGATGATTTTTATTACTGTTTTTATTTTTATTTTATTGTAGAATCAACTCTCGGCAGCGGGCAGCAGGGTGGCCGTGCAGCGCAGCATATGGGCGCCGTTCTCATTCCCTACCACCTTCGCTAATCATTCTTAAGGCAGATTGAAGACTGGCGGCTTAAGTGAAAAATTAAAAGAAAATGTACTAAGTAATTGCAACACAAAAATTAATCCAATCAGTTTTAATGCAAAAAGATGCCGACGAAAGAAGAGAAGCAGCAGGGCCGCTAGGGTGGAGAAAAGAAGAGCTGCTCGAGAAGCAGCAAGCGCATCAACCTCTGAGCAAACAAATACTAAACAGAGACAGAGAAAGAGTATGAAAACTAGGAGTGCTCAAGTCAAGTGTATTCACTGCACGTTATCATGCAGTACTCCGTTACTGGTAGTAAATAACAGTTGAGTATATCAGTGGAACTTAAGGGGAAATGCATTTAAGAAGAATGTAAGAAGTACATTTTCACATAAAGACATCCTGGTGTCTGGGTACAATTTACTAAATCATTGAGGAAGAAATGTTGACAACTTTTTTAAAAGAATATGGATGTAATACTGGGATAACTTATCTATTGCATAACGAAACAATACTGATGGCTTTCTTTAATTTGTTAAACATCTTCCTTTATTACATTTTAATCGTTGATATGCATAAACTACAATTTAAAGAATTAAATGGAAGACCTTAGCAGAAAAAAAAAACTAAGCAACAAAGGTTTCCTTTCTGGCACGCTTATATCACATTGAGACAACCCCCTCATTAACCATTACTACAAAACCCAACTATATGATGCATAGCTACTGTATGGGATTGTGAGTGTCTCTACACTTGCCTGGAACACTCATGTAGGAAACTTAGAAGTACAAAAGAGATCAAAAAATATCTAATTTCTGAGCCAATGCTATGCATAATGGCAAGACTAATCATATCTAGTTGCAATTTTTCAGCCTTCAAGACAAGGTGCAGCTCCTTCTACCACCTTAGATGATACACTCAACACCGTAAAAGCCAGTTTCTATTATCATGGTCCAGTATATACACATCCATCCCAACCATGACTATCCCCAGACATGTATAGTACTCAACTCCAACCTTTCAACTTCAAAAAAGTTCACATTGCAACTGTATGTGGTTACATCAGAATGGTTTTAACTAGACTGTGTGGGCCTCCTGCACTTGGACCTTTTTAATGAGGCCACCAATATTCAACACATTACATATGGCCTACGATGACCTTTAGTTTTCTCCAAACCCCCTTTAACATGCATTTAATATAGAAATTTTATCTGCATACAACTTACACTTTTCAGCAACTAATGTAAATAAATGTATCATTTATCTGTGCAGAACAGCTCACCTCAGTGACTAACCTATGCTTAGAATGGAAACTAGCTGCTCATAATGACAAACTGCCATAAGGAGCATGATATCAAATATGTGGTAGTCTCACAAAGAAGATGCTAACTCAAAATATGCTTCTATCCTGCTCACTTTTTAAAGTTGCAAAGTAGTCCGGTCTGGCCACTGTTCCATGGCTTATCTGTCTGTTGCAGCTGCCCTACATGTTTGTGTCTTTTCTTCAACTTGTTTGTTGTGTGTGAATAGAAAACACATTTGCATTTTCACTCAAATTAAATGTGATCGCTGTTCATTTCTGACCAGCTCTGAATGGGGTTTCTGTGTCTATCACATGTGCTATTAGACCATTTTTTAACATTTTCAAGTGCCATTCAATTGGGACATGTTAATTAAGGTGTAAACAAATGTACTTTTTAAGCACACATTTTTGTTTGTGGCTAGGCCGCCAATATCACTCAACTTAGTTGCTGATTACGGCACCAATATAAACCCTTTACAGGTGGTCTTGCATACCAGTATGCAATGTACAGTACTTGGCTTCACAGAGACACTTAGTTGCACTCTTTAAACTGAATGTCCTTCATCATCTAAGCCAACACCCTGGTGAAGCCGTACAACAGTCCGTCCTAGTATGGTATTATACTGTAGTTCAAACTTTTAAGCCTCTTCTCTGTATTATTCTTCTCCAAACAGCACTTTCTCTCCAGGCACTTTATTTAAGATGCACATATATGACCTTGTCAATTACTCCACAATCTCAACTGACACTAATCTGCCATAAGTGCCTCTTACATGTGGTGGTTTTTAAATATAATAAATAAAACATCATAAATAATAAAAGAGAAAGCTGAATGGACATTTCCTAGACAAGTATTCTGTGAAATGTGCCTCGGAATCTTTTGTTATAAATGACACCGTACCAAGCTCAATGTTACACTGAAGTGTCATTTTAAATAAACAGAAAAAAGAGAAGCGACACAAAACATAATATTTTATTATGAAAAGAATTCAAGAACATAATACGACGATACATGGGGCAAACACAGGATGAATCTAAACATACCAAATTAATCTCCATTCTGTTAAATGCTGTCTTGCTGTCTAATGGCTGTTATGCACAGCAACACCCAAGGCTGGCACAGAGCAAAGGTTCAGTCTACACAGGGGTCCCTAGACAGAAATAATCCACACTTGCTGATGAATATTTGTTCTAAAGTTGGGAAGGGCAATATGGGAGTAAAACCTCTGAGGAAAGCAGCATGACAAAGAAGGCTACATGATTTCTAGACAGAAAGCTTACTTACAAAGCCAGAGGATGGGCAATCCAGATTATACCAAAGGTGTATGACAATTCAGATGGAAGAGGAGTGGAGTGGGATCCCAGCAAAAATCTTAAAGGCCAGCTGGTGTCAACAGACATGCTCAATTTTAGACAAGTGTAAACATTTTCAAAACTTTTCTGATATTTTAAAGGTTGCATTGGGCTTAGGGGAAGTGGGAAAAGAAGGTGCGCTGAACTAATGGTTCTGGAGCTTCACTGAGATCACTCATCCCTGGAACTAATATAACCCGATAGACTGACAGCTTGATGTTTAGTACCATTTTTATTGTGCTCTTCTTTGTTTCTGTTAAATTGCCATTTGTAGCCAAATACATATTTCAGATTATCAACATGCAAGGTTCTTTATCAAAGTAAGCATAGTTGTTTGACTAGCCAACACTCTAAACTAGTAAATGACCAACTGAGCTGATCACATCTATTCCTGTTCTTTACACCAATCCTTTTGTTACCATATAAGCCTTTTGAAAGCATGAACAAAGCAGCAACTGAATTTGACCCTAGAGAAAGAATCCCAAGTTGGCTGTAAAATGACAAACAATGGGGTGAAAGTGGAGTTGTTGTTGGCCTATCAATGAAACACTGATGAAGCAGGGTTCCTGATGACCCCAACAAAGCAATTACCCTATACCCATTCAAGACATCAAGAAAGTGACGAATATTGGGATTGTAATATCAAGTCCTATGACCTTGACCGACTAGTCCCAAGTGCTTTAGAGAATAAAAACAATGGCTTTATAACAATAGACCTTTTGCATGTGAACATTTTTTTTAACCAGCTGTCACTAATGAATAATAATGAATTGATACACTTGTATTATTGCGTACAACTTCTATTGACTAGACTTGAAAACAGATGTAAAGCCTAAACACTTTTTTAAGTGTTATTTGAAACAGTATGAAATGCTTGAACAGTACTTTATGCATCAAACAGTATAATCTGTAGACTAAGAAAGACAATGTGAATCTTCAGGTCTACCACTGGTGGAAGGTTTTTGTTCCAGACAATTTCTTAATTTGAGGTCAATCCATGTTGTTGCTCATTAAATGTTTCACTTAATCTGATTTTTTGATGAAAGCTCTTTTGTAGTCAAAGGCCACAAAAATCATTTCAGCTTTACCACTGTAAGAAACAAGAAGGACCATCCAGTGCAATGCTTTAGTTGATTTAGTAGCCTAACCTTTACAAATATAACCAAAGACAGTGTAAATATGCTGTTTCAATGTGAAAACAACCACACACTGTCAAATTTAGGCAAATAGTACAACTGCAAAAAAAGAGGAGAAACAATTATACAAGGTTGCGGAAGACATTCCTGTGAAAAACAGTCTATATATTATCAGAGTACACATTCAAACTTCTATGTTTCTGCAATTACAGGGAAGATGATAGATGATTAAGGAAAAAAACATGTTTATTGAATGAAATCTTTATCAGCAACAGATAGGAAGAAAACCTTCAAGAATTACATGCACCTTCACATTATGTCATAGTGAATTAAAACTTTTTTTTCCCAAAACATTTAAAGGTAATAAACTCAAAAAAGGTAAGTTTATATTAGATATTACATATATAATGTAAATATCTAGAATGTTTAGAAAGAACACAGCAATTTTCACATGTCACCCTGACATAGTAGTTAGCACAGATGATTCAGTGGTATAGCTTTCTTATTTTGAATCCAGTTATCATGTTCTCCCAGGTCCCCAAAGATTTGCAGGATAAGTGAATTGGCAACTCTTAAATGGTTCAAGTGTTAAGTGAGTGAGTGCATTTGTGTGTGTGCACTGTAACAGAATGGGGCATTGTCTTGCTCATCATAACCCTAACTTGGTTAAATAGGTTTGAAACTATTATGTATGTACATGTAATGTGTTTTACAGCATTCTCCATTCTTGCTCCTGAAAGATGCTGGACCGGCAACTACAACCTACCAGTTTTCATAAAACAAAAAGAAAGTTTGAATTGCAGATTCACAGCTTGGATAAGTACGACATACAATATACTTCAAGAACAAAGTAATGCTATATTGGTCAGCACCTGCATGACAGCAGCTTACATAATGTTGATCTTAGAGTGCTTTGCATTTTATTTGAATGTAAAAATAAATTTAAAATGATTAAAGCATGTACTGAGTGTTAAATGCAAAAGTAACATTAAAGCAATAAAGAAAAGGATGGAACTATTAATTACATATACAGTACTTATATACATATGCATAGTGGTTAGGACCCAGTCAGATCTGGGAGTGCAGACAGCGCAACATGGTATAGAACTGGGCTAGAACTATATAAAGCTCCAGTAATGCAATTATATGCACAAAATCAGGGTTGAGTTCCAGAGGTAAAGGGAAGGCAATCATCACTGAAGAAAAACTGCCATGTACCCCCGGGGTGCTTGAGGGATGACATCCCAGTACTGGAAAGTTTTATTGTTATCAATTAAAATCAGGGGTTAAGGGACTAAATGAAACAATTCTCAGGCTAAATAGGTGTATTGTGGCCGATTCATTTGACAGTTTTCATAACCACTCTTGTAATGGAAAGGGCCTTCACTGCCTAATTATATTCTTCATTTGTGATGTAAGATTTATTTACACTGAAAATGTACAGTTGAGATGCTACAGGGAGTAATTGTTGTTCTGCCAGTCGTTTAAAAATAAAGTAAGGATCTGATGTGAGATTTGGGCATTATTATTGTTGGCCTAGTTTTTCTACATTCAGATTTTCAACCTTCATTTCAGTCAATTTGCCTGTATGATTCCAAGTTATTTTGTTACTTTTCAACAGCTTCTTTAGTTTTTTTCTGTTAGTCTCCTATTAACCAAAAGAAATACATATGGTGCCAGGGAACAATTAGTGTGAATGTCTAGAATGTTCACTGCTGATATGAATTATTATTACTATCATCATTATTTAGCTGTTTTGGTCTTTTCATAAAACAATGACAAAAGAATGTTTAATACCACATAAAGTGTCATAAAGAAAGCCATCATCAGTTAACAGCATTTAGCTGCGGTTAGCTAAAGTAAAAAAAAAAAAATGTTAATGGTTCTTTTGTGGTATGGACCTCTGGAGTCTTAAGAAAAATGGGAGAATCAGACTGGAATTATCAAAGGAAAGAAACAAAGCCTTCAAAATCACACAGATAAGGCGTACACTTTTATTTATTTCATGTAGAATGTTTACTGGATTGGCACTGTAATGTCTGGCTTCTACAATGAATTATTTTCAAATTAGATTTGAAAGGAAAGGATTTTTGTAACCATTGTTTAAAGTAACCTCACACTTCACAGCCTATGTATTATTAGCAATATGAAAAAGAACAAAATTAAATTGGTGCATGTTTTCTAGTTGTGCAAAATACATGCAAGCTTTTAGTCCAAATTCAAGTATCTTTTGGGAAAACTTTACCATTTGCAGAGACATTAGTAGAACGGCTTCTGAAACTATTGTCCATTATAGGCTATAAACAGAGGAACAGCTGGCACAAACAAAACAATCCCTGTGAAAATCTAAATGCAGTAGTCTCTATTATGCACCTATCTGGGTTTAAGTGGTTGTGCCAATGCATCCAAATAGTATTGCCAGCTACTCCTGAAGGCATTGCATTACAATAATGGAATAATAGCAAAAACAATTAAGACAGCAGCTGATGGATGGAATGGTGTTCAGGTTGCTGGTATGATACACCACTTATTTTTACAAGCAAGCTCTAGCAAATGATTTATGCCAGTAAAACTGTAATCAGAAATGTGTCAAGAAATATGTATGTACTATAAGTAAAAGCAATTATCTTCTCTGTCAAAATATCAAACAAAAATAAAACACCACTACTGATCTTCAAATAACCATAAAGGCCAAAAGCTCAAAACAAAACAAAAATCACATTTTTTAAATTCAGATTTTCCTTTAAAAATCAAACAGCAGCTCCACAAGGAACTAAATCTTTTTATTTTCCTTCCAAAATAAATGTGGTGCACAAAGCAACACAAATCTAACAAAACAACCTACAGTTGCATGCAAGAATATTAAATCCCCTTGAAAGTCATCATAAATATCTGCATGACAAACACATATTTATCCATTCAGTATTTTAATGTGACCTCTTATCTTGTAACAATATTTTTCCAAAGTCCAAATAAACCATTTTCTGTACATATTTAACTGAAGATGAAAAACTCAAAAGTTAAATGTTTGCAGAAGTATTCAAGCCCTACACATTAATACTTTGTCGACAACCCTTTTATTCTTTTGAGCGAAGTATGTACCAGTTTTGCCCATTGTTCAGGAGTGACTCTTCTCAGCAGAATTTATAGAGATCATCTATGTTGGTGGGATGGCACCTCTGGGCAGCAGTTTACAAATACTGCCACAGATTTTTAATAGGGTTAAGATCAGGGCTTTGACTTGGCCATTCCAAAACATTCACCATTCTGTTTTTGAGCCATTCCGGTATCACTTTGGCCTTAAGCTTATGGTCATTGTCATACTGAATGATAAATCTTCTCCCGAGCTGTAAGTTTATAGTAGACTGGAACATGTTCTCCTGCGGTACTATGCAGTAGTTGTGTCCATCTATTGTACCTTAAACTCTGACAAGATCCCAGTCATAGCCCATGAAAAACATCCCCATAGCATGTGGCTGCCACCACCATATTTCACCGTAGGTATGGTGTTTCTTAAGGCATGGGCAGTGCTAGTTTTACACCACAAGTACCTCTTTGAAGTCTGGCCAAAAAGTTCTATATTGGTCTTATCTGACCATAAACCTTCTCCAACATATTAACCAGGTCTTTTTTATGCTTTGTAGCAGATGCCATATGTGCTTTTATGCACACCTTCTTAAGAACTGTTTTCCTTCTTGCTACCCTGCCGTAGAGTTCTTGAAATTGTGGACCCATACACCTTTAGTTAAGTTTCAGCCAAAGAGCACTGCAGACTTCTGAGAATGACAGTTAGATTTTTAGTAGCCATAAGTCAATGTCTTGCTCTGATGTTTAGTTCTGAGGGACGGCCTGTTCTAGTAAGAGTCTGGGTGCTGTGAAGAACTTTCCAATTTCTGATGATGGATCCAACAGTGCCTAATAGAACATTCAAACTCTTAGATCATTTTTGTAGCCATTTCCTGCCATATGCATTTCAAGGACTATGCATTTCTCATATCAGCAGAATGGCCCTTTGTCTTCATTTTTGCAGTGATTGTCCAACAAAGGCTATGGCCCGTACAAAGGGTGCTTTTTATATCCAGAGAGATATAAAGAACTCACAAGTAGTACCTAATTATGTTTGATTATGCTCAAAAGTCAATTTATGTTGCTTGTGATTAATTTGTCATGTGTAAACCTAGAAATTCCAAAGCACAGATGCTTAAATACTAATGCAAACACGAACGTCTAAATGTTTCTTCAGTCAAATATCTACAGAATATTTTTTATTTTGATTTTGGAAATGTATTGTTACATCATAACAGTTTACATTAAAAATACTAAATGGATAAAAAGGTGTAAAAATCTTTTGTAATGTAGAAAATTATTATGAAATTCAAGGGGAATCACTCATACAAGCAGGGGTGGTCCACCCATCCACTGAAAGAGCAAGGTAAAGCACACAGCTAAGAAAATTCTGTTTAATTCATAAAGGTATTCTTTAAATTATTAGTATACTAGACATATACTCACAGAATTGTATGTGCTACTGGATTTCAGTATTAAGGTACAAGTCAAATTCACATACAAGAAATGCAGAAAGGAAGGTGCACCTAAAGGAAGGCAAACCCCCAACCTACCAGAAATGAATTAAATTTCTCAGGTATAGGAGTTATACAATTAAATGAGAGTTTTATTCAAGTGTACAACTTCATAAGGACAATTTATTATAGTATTTTTATAGTATATAATAATGTCTTTGTAAATAAATTTTTAAGGATAGTGAAACTAAGTACTTCTAACAGAGCATTTACCATGTAAAACAGTAACGGTGCACAATTCACCTAAAATGTAATTCCTTCTGTACTTTATCAACAGGTATTTAATACCCAGTTTAATTCTATTAACTATGCAATTAAATATTTCTGGCGATTCTCTGATGAGAGGCAATTCTTTTGAGTTCTTTGGCATAGTGTTCAGATAATAATATTCACTCTACATTTAACAAAAATGCATAAACAATAATTTATATTTTCATTTTTTTTAAACAGCTAACCTTATTTGTTAGAATTTGCAGATGGCACATCCATGTCTTATGATTAAAAAAAAATCTATTTTATTTATAAACTGTGGGATGCATCATAGTAAACATAACTGCAATTTGTATTTTATGCAAACACAAACTTATTTTACCAAAGGTATTGCACAGTTAGGCTTCTGTTTTATCCTCACTGAAAAATGAGCTGACAGTATGCTGAGTCACACTAAGAAATCAAAACCTATCACTCCTACCATCTATCAGGATGGTTGTCTCCCTATAAAATAGAAATTTCTGACTGAAGTACAGCTGACCGCCTTTACGGTGTCTTACTGAAATTGCTCCCACATTCCTTTCAAAAATGACAATGACCTAATTTTCAACTTATAACTGCCAGACATTTGCTTCTAGCAGTGCAATGTTAGAATGCTGGCTCATAAGAATTACAGAATTGTGTCACTATTTTTATATCTTAACTATACATTTACCATATATTCTTTACCTTTTAAGTAATTATTACTTCTTGGATGTTTTATTCTATATTTTTGCATGTTTTTAATATGCTTTGGTAAAGGGCATTTGCATTTGAGAAAGCACGCTCTGTCTCTCTCAATATTTATGTTACAAACATTTATATTCCCCCCAGTGTCTGTGTGGCTTTTTCACCAAGTATACCAATTTTGTTCCATATCCTAAAGACATGCAGATTAGGTTGACTGGGGTCTTAAGAGAGACAGTGGTATGGGGGTGTGGTGTGGTTAATTCCTGCTCTGATCTAGAAAGTGGTAATATATGCTTCTGTCCCCCACAACCAAGCAAAGAAACAGGAAAGTTCACTAAACTAATCGATGGATGTATTATTTATAAGAATGGAAATTACTGGTCTGCAGCTGTGCTTAGAGTTAACCAATTACCTTCACCACATCTCTCCAATTTTATTACTAATGCTGGCAGGTTCATTTACAAAATAATAAAAGTAACAAAGACTCAGTGTATTGTACAGTATAGCATTTAAGAAATATGTAACTGTTTATGCTCCAGAGCAAGTTGAAAGAGTCGCCCAAAATAAAACTCTCCACAGGTGGACCTGGACTTCCAGTCATTCATCAGTTTACTTTTCATACCCACTCACTCCTGGAAGGTCTCATAGGAAGCGGACCCATACCCTAGTAAAATAAGATTCAAAACAGGAACCACCTCTGGGTGCCAGTCTATCACAGGAAAATAATGTAATTTGCAAAAATACATTTTTTTGTATTTTTTTTCCCCAAATATTATGCCTACTGGCTCTACCAAAACAGAAAGATTGACATATTGTGAGAAATGGCAAGAGAAATTAACAGCATAGCAAATAATTTCATATACATTATATATTCCTTATGCTTTTTACGAACAACCATAGAAATATACTTTGAGAGCTTTAACTCAAAGTATTTAACAGGGTCTCATAATCAAAAAAGCCAAAACAAAGCTACATTTGACCTATATATATATATATATATATATATATATATATATATATATATATATATATATACACACACACTGTGTTTTCCATATGAATTATATTATGTTGTAATTCTAATACATCTTTTTAGGCAGATCAAAAAAACCTGCAATGCCATTTTTCAGTTAATAATAATCTATATTAGTAGACCACATGCATAATAATTATATCATTTCCTCCCTGCAACCTTTCATGTCTTTAAATACAGCAAAAAGAACAGATGCCAACCAACAGTTATTTGAGTGTTATTACAGAGCTAACTTTTAGGGAGTGGCTGGGTGTATCTCTCAACTTCAGCCTTTCAAGGGGAAACAGACTACCAATTAATGGTCAGTCTTTCTTTGGTTTTCATCAAAGCTAGCCGTTATAAAAAGCTGGAACTTCTTACTACCAAGCCCATAATTTTACAGTGATCTGCTGGTTGTGGTCTGTCTCACTAAGCTTCAGCTCTAGCTAGAGAACTCTGGTACATGATTTGTTCCATGAATGTAAAAGCTGTTTAAACTGCACTCGGGCTCACATTCTGGTTTATGTGGCAGCTGACTGCTACATTCAGGGTTAGATCACAAGGATCACTGCTTTACATGCTTACTCTTTCATCTACCATAAGCCCAACCAAGTGTCTTCATGGTATTTTAGTACTTTGGAAAGAAATAAAAAGTTCAAAACTACAGAAAAAATATATGTGAAAAAAAACCCTGAAACTGTTCCATCATTTAAGGGCACAGAAGGCCACTAAACACCATGTCCACTTTTACCACACATGGTTTTAGGCTACTGAATTGTCTTTAATTTAAAATAGTTCTGTTTTAAAGTGATGATCAAACATTTTCCAAACTACAGTTATGTAGCTGATGAACAAGGAACCTATTGGGAATCTACGCCAAATAGAGAAGAATATGCTTATAAAAGAAAAGTGAAATTTTTTACTTGTTTACCTTTTAATTCCTTTACTCATTTTTCTTTATCTGTCTGAATATCTTAACCTACCAGCTAATGGTAAGCTTGTGCCAGAGAGGGACAGTGAAGGGGTGTGAGCAAGTTATGAGGGATGGGTGTCAGGTAATGGACAGAGGTGAATTTAGCTGTTTTCACATCATTGTCTCTAAGGAGACAGAGACTTTTAGGATTTTCATTTATCATAATTTCCTGTTAATATGTCGAACATTACAATCAATCTAAAAAAAACAGACCTCAAGAAAAGAAAAAGAAATTCTTCCACTACTATATCAAATGTCCACTTTATTTATGTTTGAGAACCTGTACAAAAAAAACATTCTACAAAACATTACACTAATATATATGGGTTTCAACATATTGAAAAGATATACAAATAAATAAAACCTAAAACTGCTCTTTAAAGTAAACTGGATATTGAAAGTAAAGTTTGTGAATGGTAAAACACAAAATACATTATGAAACAAAATCAAAATAAAGAATGACAAAATAATAAAAAGCTGAAAACCGTCAATAAAAAATATAATAACCATTCTTAACTCATTTTGCAGTAGTATATTAGAATTTTTTTAATCTTTATCTTTTATAATTCAAATGTAGAAAAACGTAATAATTTCATTGGCTTCATACTTAATAGCATTGACGCCTATTTAACAGTTTGTTTTCTACAGTAAATAAGGTAGTTTAATATTTGCCGAACAAGTTAAAGTAGGCAAACTCAACTAGACTATAGGGACCTGAAAGGACTGCTGTAGATATTAGTGTTAGGCGATTTAGTGTTGTAAATCAAAGTGGTAAACCATCCGTCTGTCCATTTATTTCCTAAAATTGCTTAGTCCAATTCACAGTCAAATGCAGCTGAAGCTTACCCAGGCAATGCAGTGTACAAAGTGGGTGATGACCCATAATGCAGTTCAATCCTGCACAGACACACGCGGTCATTTAACCTCACTCAGTCTGACCAAGTAAATTTAGGTTCACCAGTTATTTTCAAAACCATATAATGAGATTAAGAAAATCAGACTAGATATATATTTACTTTATTATATCTTAAGCAAACGAGGGTTATGTCACCCAATATGTTAAAAGACAATCTGAAACAGTAACTATACAATAAACCGCAGTTTGTATAGAACACTGCAACTGTTGTTCCTAAATATACCTATCTGCTTAGATCACACTCATACTTATTTATTTACATTTGCTACAAGAATATTTAGAATATATTTTTAAGTTTTACAAATTACTTTGGGCGGCAGAGTAGTGCAGTGGGTAGCACTGCTGCCTCGCAGTTAGGAGACCCAGGTTCGCTATCTGGGTCCTCCCTGTGTGGAGTTTGCATATTCTCCCCGTGTCTGCATGGGTTTCCTCCAGGTGCTTTGGTTTCCTCCCACAGTCCAAAGACATGCAGGTTAGGTGCACTGGCGATCCTAAATTGTCCCTAGTGTGTGCTTGGTGTGTGAGTGTGTGTGTGTGCATGCACGCCCTGTGGTGGGCTGGCATCCTGCCTGGGGTTTGTTTCCTGCCTTGCGTCCTGTGTTGGCTGGGATTGGCTCCAGCAGACCCCTGTGACCCTGTAGTTCGGATATAGCGGGTTGGATTATGGATGGATGGATGGACAAATTACTTTGGATTTAAACATTGTGAGTTTTCTCTACTTGAAACAAATTGATCCCTTGTGGAATTTACTCCATCCATCTATTCATTTGTTATATCCATCCATAAAATTCAGAGTCAGTAACTGGCTATGTGTCCCTTGAATTTAAAAGCTGAAAATATATACAGTATTTATTGTTCAATTTAGTGATTTACATATTCTTTATGATATGCACTCATTTATGCTTTGGTACGTAAAGTTGTTCATAAAGAAAACTTATTATCATTGGGTCTTTCAATATGTTCTGGAAGCTTACATGACTTTTCCAAAAACAAATGGAACTTATTATACACATGGCTTTATTGGAGCTATAATAAGACTTGTATCTTATAGATGTTCCCATTTGCTACCCTTTCACAGCTGATGCTTATTTTTATAATAATTTTGAATTGTCAAGGTTACATTAAATTATCTATAATAAATGACAAATATTCAAAAAGGGTGAAATCTTGTTATTAGGTAAATAAGATTTACCTGCTTAGGTCAATTTTTTAAACTCTATTGGTGCCCTATTAAAGTGAATGTCTTCTTTGAACCACATGCAAAGTTGGTTTCCTAAACATGTTTTAAAATAACAGCTTTATATCTGGAATTGGCTTTAATATATTCCATTATATTCCCCATTTTAGCTCATTGTAGTCTTACAATAGTTGCAGTTTAAAATAGAAAAAAATTGATTTTAAAAGCACATCCTAATTTGTAGTATTGACAATTTGCAACCCTGGTTATATTGACTTATTGAGGATTAGCAGGCTGAGAACAACAGCTGTTTTCAAATCATCAGTCCCACACAGACATGCTGCTTTAGTTCACCACAAGCTGCATGTAGGAGGAAGGAATAAGGCACTGTATTACTGAATAATGAAAAATGAATCATGATAAATCAATGGATAAAAAAAAAAACGAAAAACACACATCATGCATATGGTTTAGTTCTTTCTTTTTATACACTGAAAAGAACAAAAGTATTCCCAGTTAAACAGGCAAACTTAAGACAAATAAAATAAAAATAAATACAATTTTAAATATAATTTTGATTGAAATTTATATGGCACATTTTACTCTTCAAAGAGGTTTTGTTTTCTCATTTTTGTCTGCTTTTCCAACATTTCTTCCCAATCACCAGTTTAGAAAAATTGTTGTTTACCAAGAAGGGTGTAAATTGTAATTCTTAGAATGAATGTTTTAAACTGGTAAAACGTGTAGTACAGACACAAAAAATGTACTGCTAGGAGTGTGTTATGTCAGCTAATTGCTTTAAGCTTAAACATTTAGGTTGCATATTATATTTTTATCTTTAGATGACTTACATTTTTAACCAATCGACATTACATTGTGTAGTATTGTATGTTTGTATCATTGCATTATATGCCCTGTCTTGTTACAAACTCAGATCAGTTTTAATGAAAATCATTACAAGAATGACACAAAAAAGCTATATATACACACAAATGTGTAGATGCATAACTGCCATGTATTATTATGAATTAAGATTAAAATCAAATTAAACATATTGTTCTGTATTCTTATGCTTTTCTTTCTGGATGCTAATCTACATAAGCGACAATAAAGACAGCTACTTGTAGGACTGCTCCTTGCAGCTTGGCATAAGACTGTTCCAAACTCTTTATTACCAATATAAATTAAAACATCTTGTCAGACTAACAGTATTCATTATTTAGTAATATTAAAATAAACTAACACAGAAAAAAATAATGCCCTCATTAGAATTGAATGATTCTGGTTAAAATGGACAGTACAAAACATGCAATTTTTTGAAGCAGCTAATCTGAACTTCCCCAGTTTGAGAAGATATGTGCTCTGCAGTGGATAGATTGAGTCCACCCTTTGCTTAGTGCTGGCAGGTAAGGCTTAAGCTAACTCAGATGGATGCTTCATTTAAGTCCAAGCAAGAGTTCATATTTCTGAACAACTACAAATAAAATGCTTCCCAGAAAAAAACATAGTTAAATGGAGCAAAAAACTAAAGTTGAGCCCATTTTATTTTTCTAAAACCTTCATCAATAATATTCAAAAATTTCATAAAAACTATAAATTGACCTCAGAAACAGGGTGATTTAGCTTTTAAAAATGCTACCCCACTGCTCCATCTGGCCTAGGCACTGTCTACGTGGCATTTGCACATTATCCACTTGTCAGTGTGGTTTTTTTCCAGGTATTTTAGTTTCCTTTCCCAGTCAAAACACTAACGTTTTGGTTTAATTGCCTGCAATAAAACAGGGAAAACACTAACATTTTGGTTTAACTGACTGCACTAAATAATCACAATGTAAAGTAATTTATATGTGTAAGTGCAATGAGCTTTGGACTGTTGTGTCATTCGGGGTAGTTCCTTGCTGAGGAAGTCACAAAATAAAGAATGAATGGATATTTGCATCAGCAAATAAATATCAACATTATTTACTTGAGAAGCCATCACTTTTAGTAAACTGTATTAATTTAAATCACATGGTGTTACAGCTTAACTATGCATACACTGTGTGCACAATTATTAGGCAAGTGAGTATTTTGACCATATCATCATTTTTAATGCGTATATTCCAACTCCAAGCTGTATTAACTTGAATGCTTATTGGATTTAAGCACATCAGGTGATGTGTATTTGTGTAATGAGGGAGGGTGTGGCCTAAGCAGATCAACACCCTATATCAAGGTGTGCAGAATTATTAGGCAGCTAATTTTCCTCAGGCAAAATGGGCCAAAAAAGAGATTTAACTGACTCTGAAAAGTCAAAAATTGTAAAAAGTCTTTCAGAGGGATGCAGCACTTTTGGAATTGCTAAGATATTGGTGTGTGATCACAGAACCATCAAACATTTTGTTGCAAATAGTCAACAGGGTCGCAAGAAATGTGTTGAGAACAAAAGACGCAAATTAGCTGCCAAAGATTTGAGAAGAATCAAACGTGAAGCTACCAGGAACCCATTATCCTCCAGTACTTTCATATTCCAGAGCTGCAACCTACCTGGAGTGCCCAGAAGTACAAGGTGTTCAGTGCTCAAAGACATGGCCAAGGTAAGGAGGGCTGAAACCCAACCACCACTGAACAAGAAACATAAGTTGAAACGACAAAACTGGGCCAAGAAATATCTGAAGACAGATTTTTTTCAAAGGTTTTATGGACCGATGAGATGAGAGTGACTCTTGATGGACCAGATGGATGGACCTGTGGATCAGTAATAGGCACAGAGCTCCACTCCAACGTGGAGGTGGGGTACTGGTATGAGCTGGTATTTTTAAAGATGAGCTAGTTGGACCTTTTGCATTGAAGATGAACTCAAAATCAACTCCCAAACCTACTGCCAGTTTTTCGAAGACACTTTCTTCAAACAGTGATACAGGTAAAAGACCATGATTTTTATGCAGGCCAATGCTCCATCACTTGCATCGAAGTTCTCCACTGCGTGGCCAGCCAGTAAAGGCCTTAAAGATGAAGGAATAATAACATGGCCCCCCTTCCTCATCTGACCTAAACCCTATCGAGAACTTGTGGGCACTTCTTAAACGCTAGATTTACGGGGGAGAAAAACAATACACCTCTCTGAAGAGTGTCTGGGAGGCTGTAGTCACTGCTCCACAAAAAGCTGATCGTCAACAGATCAAGAAACTGACAGACTCCATGAATGGAAAGGCTTATGACTGTTATTGGAAAGAAGGGTGGCTATATTGGTCATTGATTGATCGATTTATTTTTTTTGAAATGTCAGAGATGTTTATTTGTAAATTTTGAGGTGTTTGTTTATTATTCTCACTATAACAGATGAAAATAAACAAGTGAGATGGGAAAATTTTTATTTTTCCTTTAGTTGCATAATAAATCTGCACACTAATAGTTGCCTAATAATTGTGCCCACATATGTATTCCCCTGATGATGTTCACACTCACATTTCCGTTGTGAAACATTCAGGTTTCAGGTTTATTAACATTTTGGATTGACTGATAGCACTGTGTTTGTTCCACATTAAAATTAATCCTCAAAAATACAACTTGCCTAATAATTCTGCACTCCCTGTATTTATTAAGCACCAAGATAACGTAGGGTTATACTGTGACTCGGTGGCTAGCATTCTTGGCCCACAACTACAAGAAAGAGGGACTGATCCTCGGTGTGGACACTGTTAATATTATTTGCACATATTCCCCTGTGAAACTGGTTTAAACTGTTCGGACATCTGGTGCCCCAAATCTCAATAATATGTTAGTTTAAACAATAATTCTAAATTGGCTCGTCTGAGTAATGACTGTTGTGGGCATTAATTACTGAACACAGAAATAGACTGGAACTCCACATGTCTCATTCTTGTTTTGAGCCCCGAAACTGGCAGGACTCTGCAACTAAGAAAAACGCTGGCATGTAAAATTAGTTTACATCTACACTCTTAAAAATAAAGGTGCCACAGTGCTTCTTTAGAGTGATCTTACAGGGGAACAATTTTTGGTTCTCGAAAGTATCATCCACATGAAGGTCCCAGAACCGGCCTTTTATTTAGATCCTTAACAGGTTTCAAATGAAGAGGCGAGAACAGAATTGTGAAACACCAGTGGGTCCCTGATTTTAAAAGGACTCTTGCTGCATACAATAACACTAAATAAGTTCAGGTTTTCTTGACTACTTAATATCTTGCTAGGTAGCCAATTATACATTTAAGATTTGTTTTGCTCTCATAACAGGTGTCTTCTGAAAGCTGAAAGGACCAGTTTTCATATACAAAGAATCCCTCAAAGAATGGTTCTGCAAGGAATCACACAACCCAGAAAAGTGCCATTAAAGGACCATTATTTTTAAGAGTGCAGTGAAGCGATGCAGTTGTTTACCTCTCCTGTTTGTAATGTTTTTAGTAATAGAACTACTTTTGAAAGTCTGCAAATAACATGAGCTATTTTAAGAACTAAAGCCAACTGGTAGATTCTACAAATCTGGAACAGCATACTTTCACTCTGAATAAAAATATATTTTCCTGTAAATCTGTTTATTTAATACTTTGCTGCCTTTATTTTAAATATAATTTGTTTGCCTTTGTTCAATTTTTTTTGCATCTTGTTGATTCACAATATTTAATAAAACACAGTTTATATATTCACTGTAGGTCACTACTACTGTGTACCTCAGCATCACTTTGATTTCTAAATTTATAAAATGTATCACATCTGTTAACAAGGATATACACTGTGGTTATGTGATAACTTCTGTTTACACTAATAACAAATTCTCTGTGAATCAGGAAATACCTCATAAACATTCCTCATTTCCAACACTTTATACTATCTATATCCAAAATATACCGTCAAAACGTCTCATTCATTCGGAATATGTGTCTCTAGACAGGTGCCATCGGAAAGCATTTAAAACTAACTATATATATATATATATATATCTCAAAATTCAGCAAAACAAAAAACAAGCAAGGCAATGAATGCACCGAGACTTCACTATGCCCTGAAATATTTATTATAATGTCCTGATTTGTTCCCTCTACATAATTCAATCTATATTGAATACAGAAAGATATATGCATTTGTGTTGTCACTTTGCACATTAATGTTGAACAGAAAGAATATCCCACACATTTAATTTGTTCTAAAGCCTTTGTATCAAAGTGACAAGAATATAGTTGGTGGCTAACTCTGAGCACGAGCATTGTTCTTCAGGTGCTCTTTACCTTCGATCAGAATGATAGGAGGGCGGAGGCTCCCTAGATATTGTCAGCTATTCATTTATGTCAACCAAGCCTTTTAAAGCAAGTAAAGTTTTCATTGTGAAATAAACCTGTTAATTTCTAAGCGAAGAAAAAAAAATCACAACAACAAAATGTGAAACGAACACTATGTCACTTGTGTTCGACTGTGACTCTGTTGGAAACCTTAAACTTGCACCTGTCCTAGTTAAATTTACACGACAACGCAAATCCGGAGGTTCAAGATCCTATCACGGACACCGTTGCAGGATTTTTCAACGCAGTGATAACAAACCAATTGAGCTTTTGACGCCAGCTTCGCGAAGTAAAACGTGTACAACAGCCAATTGCGCAGAATTGCCCGGACTAATTTATGGTCGAGCTTTCGCCTGGTATTCGTTTCTTTCGACCTGTCCCTCGCAGGTATCCAGGAGCGAGTTCACAGACGCAAAGGCTGGCGTTTCAGAGCTCCTCATACACCCATATTTCCAGTCCTACTGGATCTCCAAGGACACTCCCACGCCAACGCTACAACTTGCTCGAAAGCTCTTTTGACTAACTCTGGAGCCCCTGTAGTCGCCGTTGGACCCCTCCCTTGCTCCCCCACCTCCCTTGTCTACACGTACCGCGGCTTGCAGGTCTTCGTCTGGGTGAATCAGCTCCTCCACCTGCACCTCGCTCTCCTGTGTTCCGCTGCCTCTCACAGCACCTCTTCGTATACACTACGCACTTCTGATAAAGCGTTCTCTCTCCTGTCGTGTCTGCTCCTCCTCCAGCTTCTTGACATCATTTACTCACTTGCTCCTGCCCTCCCTCCGCCTTGACTCGAGAGGTAAGCCACTCGTGGACCGGAGAAGACGCTGCCTACCACAGTAACCCGACCTTGTACAGACACAGACACAAGCACACACACCGCCGCCTCCCTTTGTGCGCGCTCTCTCGGTCTCAACTGCTGTGATCTAGCTGAGGCTGGGATGTCAACTGAGGCTATGAGCTCATTCAGAATTCTGGACGGCAAGACTTTCTATGTCTGCCCCCAAGCGACTGACATCAGTATCATTTTGAACCTTGTAAAGGCAGTTGCCAATCTTACCAAAAAGGAAATTAAAGTTTGCTGCTGGCATTATAAACCAGCAGGTGACGAGATCTTACTTGGCCCATGATAAAGCCCACTGTCAGATTACTTGTATTCTTGTTTCATAGTGGTCAGTATGTAATCAGAAATGTTTGTATTCGTTACAGAGTTCAGTTTTTCTTGCCTGTGTCCCTAATAAGCTGTTGGTGATTGCTGGTTCATATTCAGTGTTTCTTTTGTAGTGGACATTTCCAGTTAGCGAAGACTGTCAATGTTTTTGTAGCGCCTCTGTTGTGGCAAAAGGCAATCTTTATCATTCTTTCAGCGAGCAACTTTCCCCTATTGATCCATTGCACATTGGTGTAACTACTGTGCATACAATATTGGTGGGGTGGGGTTGCCTCCTACCTGCCTAATCTAGAGTAATAACCTAGATGGTATATCCAAAAAATATACTGTAAACATATACTGTAGAAATGTTTAATGGGGTATGTATAAACACCTTCTCAATCTAAGTGTCACAAAATGAATCACATACCTGAAAAGCAGTAAGTGGCAAATTCAAGCTTAAGAACAGAAGATTTTTTTTTTTTGAAATTTTATTAATTTTATTGCAATCATTCCATACAAATCAATCCATTTTTTACAAAAGTAGGATTGAGAACAAGTCGACCCCCACCCCTGAGAGAGAGAGCAAGGCCAACGGAGTAAAATTAATTTAAGGATTGTAAAGATACCTAAATTGATAAGTTTGAAAAGCCAATAGAGATGAATGGAGAAGAAAAAGAAATACAGAAATAATTGCTTCCTCTGTGCTTTAAGATCTTCTTCTGAAATATTACTGATTAGATCCTGCCATGTTTTGAAAAAAATCTGTATAGATCCTCTGACTGAGTGTTTGATTTTTTCCAATTTCAAATAGTATAAAACATCGGTTTCTCACTGACTTAAAAGAGGAGAGTTTGGATTCTTCCAGTTTAGCAAAATAAGTCTGCGTGCCAAAAATGTAGTGAATGCAATCACAGTTTGTTTGTCCTTCTCCACTTTAAACCCATCTGGAAGAACCCCAAACACAGCTGTTAATGGGTTAGGAGGGATTGTGAGACCAAGGCTGTCTGAAAGGTAATTAAAAATTTTGGTCCAGAATGATGTTAATTTGGTGCAGGCCCAAAACATGTGACCCAGTGAGGCTGGGACTTGATTGCAGTGTTAGCTGGTTGGATCTTGCCCTGGAAACATTTTGGAGAGTTTTAGACGAGACAGATGTGCTCGATATATAATTTTGAGTTGAATAATTGTATGCTTTGCGCATATGGAGCTTGAGTGAATTCTCTGCATTGCTATTTTCCACTCCTTTTCTGATATATTAATTGAGAGATCTTTTTCCCAGTGTCCTCTTGGATCTTTGAAAGGGAGGGACTGTAAAATAATTTTATATTTTGCAGAGATGTTGTCTGAGTCCTTGAAATTGAGCAATATTTTTTCCAGCATGGATGGGGGTGCAAGATGAGGAAATTTGGGAAGGTTCTGTTTTACAAAGTTCCTAATTTGAAGATAGTGAAAGAAATGTGTAGCTAGAATGTTAAGTTTGGAATGTAATTGTTCATAGGATGCAAAGATGTTGTCTATATAAAGATCTCTAAGCAAGTTAATTCCCAAATTTTTCCAGATATTAAAACTGCATATGTTTGCGAAGGTTGAAAAAGGTGGTTCTCTTGCAGAGGTGCCACAGATAAAAGCTTCTCCATCTTAAAATGTATTCTACATTGGTTCCGTATTCTGAGTGAGTGAAGCACAATTGGGTTATCAGTATATTGCCTATAACTTGCATTTATTGGGGCAAAGAGCAGGGAATATAAAGAAGTACTGCAGGATTTTACTTCTATTGCGGACCAAGCCTGTGTATGTTCTTCTATTTGTGTCCAGGTTTTTATAGCTTGTATATTTGCTGCCCAGTAATAAAACTGGAAGTTAGGTAGAGCCATGCCACCTTCTGCCTTTTGTCTTTGTAGGGTCGCTCTTTGGATACGTGGATGTTTTGAGTTCCAAATAAATGAGGTTATTGTTGAATCTAATTGCTTAAAGAATGATTTATTGATGTATATTATTTTGAAATAAAAAAGGAGCTTAGGAAGAATATTCATCTTAACAGTGTTAATTCTTCCAGCTAGAGTGAGATGAAGGGTTGACCATCTATGCAAGTCTTGCTTAATTTTTTCCATGCAGATGGCAAAATTTTGTTGATAAAGAGCTTTATGTTTACTTGTGATGTTTACCCCTAGGTATTTAAACTGTTCTGCAATGATAAAAGGTAGAGTGTCTAATCTAATATTATATGCTTGAGAATTCACTGGAAAGAGTACACTTTTATTCAGATTAATTCTGAAACCAGAGATCTTTTGAAATTCTGTGAGTGCTGTTAAGACTGCAGGCACAGAATTTTCTGGGTCTGATATATACAGTACCATATCATCTGCATATAGATAAATTTTCTGTTCCAGTCCTCCTCTGATAATCCCCTTTATCTTATCAGCATTTCGACAGTGTATTGCCAGTGGTTCAATGGCGATTGCAAACAGTAGTGGTGACAAGGGGCATCCTTGTCTGGTACCACATTCTAGTTTAACTCTTTCAGGGCTGATGTCGACTTTTGTCAAAAAGAAGAAAGGTTATCAACTGTAAACTGTGACAAAACCAACTGTTGTTTTAGTTGGACTCTCGTTATCTGAAGGAACGTTAGATTCATTGGTCTAACTGAGAGTTCCTGCGCTTTCATGAGTAGCAAGGCGCAAACAACGGCAAAAATGGTACTGACATCTGGTGAGAGATCAAAGCGAATGCGTAAAGCTCTGCAGACGACATTTTGCCTAGTATCTCTGAACTGGACTATGACTTGTCGGACTCTGATTTTGATACAAGTGATCAAAAACAAATGTGAGGTTCCAGCTTCAGCTTATTGGTCCCCAGCTAATTGTGGTACTGACAATGTTAACCAGGTAGAACTGCCACTTAACAATGATAAGAGGTAGAAACCACATTGCAATACATTTTTTACCGTGACCGCTGCTGCTGCTGCCCCAGCCATGCAAATGCTAACATTAATTTTATTTTAATTTTTTTCATTTTTATTACTATTTAATTTAATATTGTTTCTTTGTATCAGTATACTGCTGCTGGATTATGTGAATTTCCCCTTGGGATTAATAAAGTATCTATCTATCTATCTATCTATCTATCTATCTATCTATCTATCTATCTATCTATCTATCTATCTATCTATCTATCTATCTATCTATCTATCTATCTATCTATCTATCTATCTATCTATCTATCGAAGACAGCCTGGCAGCAAACCTACTGCACATTCATTGCAAACTGGCAGCCACAGCATGCAGCAACAGACTTTTTATGTTGATTTCCGTGTAAAACCGTTGCTTTTCAGAAACTGCTTTTTGGAGAAAATATTCAGCCCTCAAAGAGTTAAAGTAGTCTGAACAAGTGTTGTTTATACAAACTGAAGCTTCTGGATTGGTATACAGTAGTTTGATCCATGCACAAATGTTCGGGCCATACCCAAATTTCTCCAATGTAGTAAAAAGGTATTTCCATTCAATCATGTCAAATGCTTTTTCTGCATCCAATGATAATAATATTTCTGGAGTGTTTGACTGTTGACTAGTTAGTAAGTATATTACATTAAACAGGCTTTGAAGATAAGTGTCAACCCTTGATAAATCCAGTTTGATCTTGTGATATTACCGAAGGGAGCACTTTCTCCATCCTTCTAGCTATGATTTTTGAGAGTATTTTAACGTCATTATTCAAAAGTTAAATTGGTCTGTATGATGCACAATGTAATAAGTCCTTATTTTGTTTTGGAAAAACAGTGATTAATGCTTCACGAAAAGTTTGAAGAACAGTTTGATTGTCTCTGGCTTCTGTAAATGTTGCTAATAGGAGGGGAGCTAGCTGAGCGGAGAATTTCTTATAAAATTCTGCAGGGTAGCCATCAGGGCCTGCTGCTTTGCCGCCTTGAAGTGACTTTATAGCATCTAGTAATTATGATAACGCTGGAGGTTTATCGAGTTCCTCCGTACTAAAATTGTCTATTTGTGGTATCTGTAGTGTATCCAGAAATGCATCAAATTGTGTATTTTCTTCTTTAACCTCAGTAGAATATAAAGATTTATAGTAGTCTCTGAATGTGTGCATTATATTTTTGTGGTCGATGATTTTGTCTCCGTTCGTGTTGGTGGTTTCTGGGATTGCGTTGTGGACTTCTTGCTTGTGAATTTGTTGAGCTAAAAGCTTATTACCTTTCTCTCCGTGTTCATAGTAATTATGTCTGGATTTATAAATTAGTAGTTCAGTTTCTTTAGTTTTCAAGAGGTTTAGTTCTGAATGCAGAAGCCTGGCATGTTCTTCATCTATTCTAGTAATTTCGCTTTTTAGCTCTGCTACTTTCTTGGTTTCTAATTTATTTCTGTGGGAAAGATATGAGATATTCTGTCTTCTTAAGAAGGCCTTAAGAGTTTCCCAGAGTATTCCTGCAGAAATCTCAGGATGTATTTGTCTCTAGAAAGGAACTGATTTGTTTGGATATAAATTCTGTACAATTCTCGTCTGCTAATAGAAACAGGTTGAGACGCCATCTGCAAGGTGAGTGTGTGGGGCATAGTAACTTTAGCTCCAAAATTAGAGGTGCTTGGTCAGAAATAACAATAGCATCGTATTTGCAAGATTTAATTGTAGGCAAGAAATTATTATCTATAAAGAAATAATCAATTCTTGAGTAGCAATGATGTACTGGTGAGTAGAAAGAATATGTTCTTAAGTTTGGTCTTAAAAACCTCCAGGGATCTGATAAGTTGTGATCAGTTATAAACTTTGTAATTATCTTTGCAGTGTTAGATGTCATCGCCCCTGTGATAGAAGTCCTATCTAAGAGTGGATTTAAAACACAATTAAAGTCCCCAGCCATTATAATTTTATGAGTGTTCAGATTGGGAATGGATGCAAATAAATTTTGTATAAATTCCTTATCATCAACATTAGGTGCATAAGCATTTATCAAAATCATTTTACACTTAGATAAGTCTCCTATGACCATCACATATCTCCCTTCAGGATCCAGTACTACATCTGATGCTACAAATGAGACTTGTTCTATGTATAAGAATTCCCACACCTCTAGCTTTCTTTGTAAAGCTAGAATGGAACATTTGGCCAGTCCAGTCATTTTGCAGCCAGAACTGATCCTTGCTTAGTAAGTACGTCTCCTGTAAAAATACTATTTTAGCATTTAAATCTGTTAGGTGAGAGAGTACTTTCTTTCTCTTTAATTCGTGATTCAGGCCTTTAACATTCCAGCTCACAAAGTTAACTGTCCCATCATGGAGACATTGATTCTGAATTTTTGATGTCATTTTATAGTCTTAACTGGAAGTGAGAGAGTGTTAACCTTAATTTCCTATTTCCCCAAGAGTTATTGCCATGCAGCCTATTGTTACTTTGGTAGTTATAATTATAAAGATTACAAGGATAGAATAGGTATAGATATAGCCTACTCTCTTTCTCTCCCCCCCTTAACCTCCCACCCTCCCATTTTGCCTCCCTACTTGAGGCCAGACCCCACTTCACACAGTCCCGGTCCTCTGACATACCTAGAGACAGAGCACGTCCAAAGCAAAACAAGTCCCCAGCAGCATTTTAGGATTAAAAAATTGAGATATCTATTACCAATATACAGTAGTCTAAATACTATATGCCTAAAATATAATCATTAACAAACTATGAACTTAAAATATATATAATCTTCAGCAATCTTAATAAATAATATTATAATAAACCCAGATAATAAACCCAGGGAATGATGTTAGAAAGTGGTCCAGAATAAGCATAGTAAGTCTTAATGCAATAATAGCAATAACAATAAACCAATGGTATGATGTTAAGCAGTCTTGTTTAGGGTAGAGAAAAATTAAATAAATAAGATAGAAAAAAAAAATTAAGAACAGAAGATTTAACAGTCAAGTCAACTTGCTCAAGTCAACAGCTTCAACTTGAGTTTCCTGTTTGTACTTTTCCAGTTTTTCAATATATTGTTTATAGCACAGTCTTTCTTCAACATCCTCAATAACAGATTTTGGGAGCTTGCAAGTCTAGCAGTTAGTAGGCCATGTGTTCAGGCTACCAGAACACCATATCCCAAGAACTGCAATAAACTGGACACCCATGACTGGCAAAAATAAATCAGGGATGCTCCTTTAAGACCTGAGGGGTGACATTGACTGGGAAAAAGCACCAATGATCACCACTGACTAAACTCGTTGGAGACAACTTGGTGCCCCATGCTCCATACCATTCTAGTTATGCCATTGCTTACGTGTTACTATGTAAAGTCCTAGTATTCATTTCTACTGCACCATTCATCTATTTCCTGCAACATTCATTTATTTATTCAAACCATCCATTTTCTGAACCTATCCACTTGTTCATTTTTTCACAATGCAATTATTTCTTGACTGAGGAGTGCTTCAACTGCCCCAGTAACACTGAGAGCAGGGCAATGACCAAGCCTCACCAGTATGCCGGTTTATCAAAGGGAAAACTCACTCCATCCCTTACTTACAACAGGTCAATTTAAACTTGTCACTCACCATGATTTATGTCTTTTGATAGGATATGAGTATTTTAAACAAATAATTTCTATTAGTAGCTCTGTGTATTCTCCTGGTATTTTCAGTGTGTGTATTGTAGTAGTACATACCCAGTAAAATGATGTGCAAAGATAAAATTAAATGTAAATTGCTTGGGCTTTTAATTGATGAAACTGTTTTTTTTTTTTGGTAAGCAGCTAGCTGTGCCAGTGGTGCAGCAACATCTCTGAGTATATAACGGGCACACAGTGACTGACAGAACTGACTAAAGCAATCCTCTTAAAGAATACGTTTGGTACTTTTCAAGTCAAAGTTACCTCTTCACAAGCATGGTATATATGCATTTGCCACATGAAGTTGTGCTCTAAAGACAAGCATGTTCTATGATTTTTTAAAAATATCTTGCCCGCCATATTATTTTATAAAGGAAGTATAGGGGCATCGACACAACTTTTGGAAAACAAAAGCCTAATAGGTCCACTTCAAGGCAGCAAAAATTTCAGCATAAGAAAGCATATGTTCCATGTTTTCAAATAAAAAGGATCTGGAAATAATCATTTTATTGTACACCCTTGATACAGTTTTTCTTGAGGTAAGGATTCATTTTCTTTTTGCTTAGGGTAGTTTTTTTTTTTAAGCAGTGGTCATTGTGGTAGGAGTTTGCACATAAATACGGACGTAATATACAGCATGAGAGCATGCATGTGGCATGAACAGTTTAGTGTGATTTTGTCTTTCTGGAAAAATGGTTTGGAAATGTTGTTTCCAGGAAAATAAAATTTATTTCCATATGAAAATTTATAATTAATAATTTATATCAACCTCTGCATTGTAATCAAGATATCTTAAAATTATAGCTTGTAGTGCTTTAGTCGGCAGGTTATTTGGTGTAGTACGTAACGAGTTCTACTGTATCTCAAATGCTGTTAAGTTGCCTAGAATAAAGGTATCAGCCAAAATAAATAAATTAATGAAAATTCAAACTTGAACACCTAAAAGCATGACTCGGCAAATAAAAAAGAACATGATCATTCATTACTGAAGCTAACTGCAGTTCCAAACATAATTCAGGTACGTATGTAGCTGCACTGCAGCAGAAAGTAAAGCAGGGTGAAAAAATAAAGCTGCAGCAATGGAACTGCCATTTACCAGCAAGCTAAATACTGAATAGATGAATAGTTCCTATGGACAGCATGAGTTGCCTTCATTAGTGGTGATGCTTCATGGATCTAGCATTCTGGGTTTGAATCTCATTGCTACTCTTTGCCTGTGTAAAGTCTGAACATCCTCCATGAGTAACAGTTGTGTTTTCTCCCACTTTTACAAAGACATGTAGCTGAGCGAACCTAGAGGAAACCATGCCCCTGGGGAGGTGAAGGTTTGTTGCAGAATAAGACAAGCCCTGAGGCAGAATATCTTCTTTTAAAATGGCTTGAATCTAATTACATATTTTGGTATTTTTGCTTTGTGCCCTCCCCCACCATAACCAATCAAGCAAAAGCTTTAGATTTATCAAAAATTTTGATCTGTGGTTTTTGACAGATCTTGATATTTTAGGGTCCGAAAACACTGATATCTTGATAATGAGTGTGTGTCTATGTGCCACTGTTTCTTAAGGACTGTCTAAAGCTAAATGGCTGGATTGAAGAATTCCAACCTCGAAAATTAAGCCTGTTATGAGATGATGATGCGATAATTAGTTTTTGAGCCAAATCATGCAAGAGAAAGATGAACCATCAAATACCATAATTCTGCAATTAATTATGAATTCTTCTTGTCAGTTGCTATCATAATGACCTATTTTATGATCAGAAAGATCAGCATCAGAGTGGTACATCATTACTGAAATGTTATAGAATAGTTCAGGTAAGTTGGTTTGTAGGACGCAAAGCCTACTGACACTTGTGTCCAAATTTTTATTTGTTCAAAAACAACATGTATAAGTTATTTTACAATGTGTGTGTAATCTCAATACTTGATAACTTTCTGGGTTAGAAAAATTAATATATTCGGAAAGTTTTTAAGCTCTTTTCCAGTTATACCCCATGCCCTTTGATTTCCATTATAAAAGGGTGATGAAGATATTTTTTTTAAAATTTGTAGAATATTCTTGAGTTTAGAACACAATTTCTTGTATCAAATGCTTATATTTTTATGAAGAAATAACTTTGATTTGATAAATACCAACTTTACCCTTTAATGGAAAGCCTCTCAGAGCATCCTGGGTAACATAACCCTTAGTTCCCATTAGAGTCACATTGCAAAAGTTTTAGAAGATTGGTTCTATGAAAAGGAGAGATGGAATAATATCTTTTAATTTCCGTTTACACTCATCATCTGGTGCCATAAAAAATTCTTTTGAAACCAGTATTGCTGCTTTGAGCTACGCTGTTATAATCTTTGTGAAAATCCTTTTGCTGTCTGATTTTAATAACACAGATATATGATATACATATATTAATAGCACTCCCAAAACCCCTTAATCCAATGCAGGTTCCAGGAACCAAAGCCCATACCTTAAGCTTGTGGCACAAGGGAAGAACCAGCCATGGACTGGGCGCCCTTCCATTTCAGGGCCATTCTTGAATTGAACACCCCAAACCCAATTTGGACTAAACAGTCAACTTAACTTGTATACCTCTGTGGCAGTGGAGAAATACTGGAGCACCTGGAGAAAACCAGACCTCTGAGATCCCTGAGGCACTCTAATGCAAAAACTAACCACTGTACCAATGTTCCATTATCATATAAATATTTATAAATTACAAATAATTGGTGTTATTAAATATGCAGTTTTCCTTTAGTTAAAATTCCTAGCAGTGTATTTTTTACAATGAGTAGTAATACTGGTAGACCGCAATTTCTACTGGTTCTTCAATGCTTTACTTGAAAATGAATTTCCTATAATTTACTGTGTTTACAAATTGTTTTCTAGTGGCATTGTCACTTTTGGTTAAGTTGTTTACTTTTAAGTGTCCTTCTTAGCAGCATTTTACATAAATGAATTCTAATTGGCGTGCCATATTGGCACAATGAGCAGCATTTCTACCACAAAGCTCTTAAGCCTTACCTGAAGCTACTACAGCATGTGTTTTTCCAGAGATGCCATGTTGAAATAAATGGCCAGACCAAGCTTTCCTGACGTGTATTCTGATGTACCCTGGGCACATCATTTCACAAGCAGGTTTCCTTTCGTTCTGCTCATCATGTAGAAGAATGGTTGAATAGAGAATAAACTTCTGTTACAGGTAACCAGGGATTGCTTTGGGTTTTCTACATGTATGACATAAAAGCACAGTTCTCTATTGTCTAGCAGCAGTCTTGTTGATCTATTAGTAATTATAAAAGCTTGTGTGGAGGTTCAAAATACAAAGGAATGCTATGTACTTTGTGAAATTTCAGTTTTATATTTGGTATACAAGCCAAAAGGTGTGTAGAATGCTCTCATCTAGATGCTCCACAGAGCCTACTCCCACTTGGACAAAGCTGGCACCACATTCAGAATTATATTCCTTGATTTCTCAAGTTCCTTTAATACCATTCTGCCTCATCAACTGTGGGAAAAGGTCAAAGCTTTGTATCTTGATGTCCCCACAATCTCCTGGAAAATGGACATAATGACCAACAGACAACAGTTTTTGAGACTCAGGTGGTTTGCAATACTGTAGCACCAAAGGGAACTGTCCTGTCTCACTTTTGTTTACCCTCTACACAACAGTACAAGTACAATACCAGCTCTTGCCATCTGCAGAAATTTTCAGATGTCTCCTCCATCGTAGGTTGCATTAATAATGGAGATGAATTGGAGTACAAGAAGTTTGTGGAAGGAGGACTTTGTGTTATGGTATAGGAAGAACCACCTGCAACTCAATATCAGAAAGACAGAAAAGCTGGAGGTTGACGTCTGGCATGTCATCTGAGACCAGTCACCATCATGGGCGACGACATGGAAGTGGTGCAGAGCTACAAGTACCTGGGGGTTCACATAAACAGCAAACTAGCACTGTACAAGAAGAACCAGAGCAGATTATACTTCCTAAGTAGATTCAGGTCTTTTTATTGTATGCAGCAAGTTACTGGAAATAGTTTGTAGTAGCCATTGTATTGTTCTATGCTGCAGTCTCATGAAGAAGGAACTTTAGGTCAAAAATGCAAAATGCTTGAACAAACTTATCACAAAAGCCTGCTACATCACAGGGTGAACCCTGGACACACTGGAGTCTGCTTTGAAAAAGGGGATAGTGGCAAAAATTGAATGCCATCATGAAAAATCCCCTCTAAGCCCTCCTGGCAATGCTGTCTTGGAGCATTGTTAGCAATAGGCTTATTTCATGACAGTGTACTAAGAAGCACCTCTGGGGATCACCTCTGTTCACTGCTATACGGTAGTTCGATGCTTCCTCCCGATGGACCAAACTAAACGTTGATACTTTTTGAGTTAATTTTGTAATTTTAAATTCATATTGCAGTTTCTACACAATACACATTATTTGTTTATTAATTGGCTGATTGTATTATTTGTTTGTTAATTGTTTTTGCTGCTTTATGCATTTAAATGCCCCCTTTGGTTCAAAATTGTTTTTCTAATCCAATCTAATATAATCTAATCTTGGTCAGTGTTCTATGTACTATACAACAGTATTCTCCCTGGTGCTTCATTTCTCACACAATACCTTAATATGGGGTCTGTTTTTACTGATCATTGGTAATACTTTGCTATCAAGCACTATTTAATGTCAAGTATTGGTAGTCAAAAGTTTTTAATTTCTCCCAGGAAATTCATCTTGTTGTTGTTGTAAAGAAACTGAGAGTACTGATTGGCAAAACAGGCAGTACTATTTGAATGGTAAGGATTTGGAGTTGGAAAGTACCAAAGATTAACAAGAAAGATGAGTTAGAGGTGTAACACCGAGAAGTAAAGTCAAATTTATTTATACAGTGGAACCTCGATATACGAGTTTAATTTCTCGTTTCTAGAACAAACTTCCCCATTGAAAATAATGGAAATCCAGTTAATCTGTTCCGCACTCCCAAAAATATCAACATAAAAATCAATTTTCCCCTCACCCCTTACTAGTAATAAATTGTTGGAACTCTGGCCCAAATTTATCAGCAGCAGCTGTATCAGAGCTGGCAGCCTCCCCATGTCGCACAACACTGTGAATACCGGTTCTCTTTTTAAATTTTTCAAACCATTTATGGCTTGCCATAAATGCCTCCTCATCTTCAGCCGACGTACCTGGTGTTTTTCGGAGAAGGTCCAAGTACAGCTTCTTAGCCTTAGCGCAAGTGATAGCTTCCGACACCAAATCGCCTTTTAACTGCTTCTCGTTAATCCACACCAACAAAAGCTTCTTAACATCTTCTAGGAGTTTTGGACGGTGCTTGGAAGTCACGGTAACTCCTTTGGCCACATCAAGTTTCTTAATTTTTTCCTTCTTCTTTAGTATAGTACAGATCGTCGATGTTGAACGGCCGTAAGTCTTCGCCAGTTCCGTCACTCTTACACCACGCTCATGTTTATCTATGATTTCTTTCTTAATTTCAACGGCCACGGCTTCCTTTTTTTTCTTTGCAGCACTATCTGAGGCAACAATCTTCTTGAGAGGCATCGTGGAATAATTATTTTCACGTTAACTGCAAAAAAAGCAATGAAATCACAAGCGCACAAACGTATAGATCCTCACGATGCGGGAGAACAAGGAACACTGAGTGAGCTGACGGGCGGGCAGCGTCAGCTTGGGTGAATCCCCAAGTCAAAGCGGATCAGGAAACGCGTCACGCATACCCACAGCCTGGCTTGTGGCTCGTTACGAGCCAATGCTCGTATTTAGATCCGAATTTTTCGCTCATACTTTCCTCGTATCTTGAATTTCTCGTATACAGAGCTGTTTGTATCTCGAGCTTCCGCTGTAATTACATTTAAAACAACAGAATTTGAATGAGAGTGGTGTACAAAAGAAGATATGAGTACTGTAAAGCAATTATATAAAAATTTATTAATGGTTATTTAATTTCCACCCTCCCCTTCCTGACAACCTTACCCACAGTGAAAGGTGGAAGAGAAGAAGTGTGTTTTTAACCGAGTCTTAAAAACCTCATTAGAAGGAGAAAATCTGATGTGAAACGGCAGATCATTCTAAAACTTAGGAGCAACAACTGAAAGAACCCTTAGATTCCAGCCATGATATTGGAACTGCAAGGATTAGTTGAGCAGATGACCTCAAAGCCCTAATTCTTGAGAGAGGATAAAGGAGATCGCAGCTGTTTTTTGCTGTGAAACCATACAAGGCCTTAAAAACAAACCATTAAATTTCAAAGACAATCTGAAATCTCACTGGTAGCCAGTGGAGAGAGGCCAATACATATGAGACATACTCTCTTTTTCTGTTGCTGGTTAGAAATCTAGCTGCTACATTTTGAACAAGTTGAAGGTGCAACAGGACAGATTTGGGCAATCCCATATGTAAGGAATTGCAATAATGTAGCCAAAATGTAATAAAGGAATGAACCACTATTTCCAAATCCTTCTGTGAAAGAAAGTATTTTAATTTTGAGATTTGCCTTAGCTGGTTTTACCACCATGGAGATTTGTTTGTTAAGACTTAGTGATAACTGAAAGATGATACCCAACTTCCTGACATCATTATGAATTTTTGCTGTCAGTGAGCCTAAGTGAGTGCCAATTTGATTAGCAATGGAAGTAGGCCACAATATAAAGACCTCTGTTTTATTTTCATTCAGTGGAAGAAAATTTTGCACGATCCAAAGTTTAATATCTTCAATACACTCCATCAGCATTTTAACAGATGAAGCAATGTCAGGGCTAACTTTAAGATAAAGATAACAAAAAATCAAAGCAAAAACAAATGGGCACTGAATTGTTACCTCAAATAATGTAACTGAAATAGACAACAGTCCTTTTAGATTTTATGTACAATCTTAGACAATGTAGACCTTTGTATCGTCATGGTAATGACATCAACAGAATTGAAAACTGAGTGAACAAAAGTCTCAGAATGGCAGCACCCTTAAGAAAATCAGAATGTCACTCCAAAAGAATGAGATTAGTGTCTAACAATATTTTAAATTAATTACAGTATACAATAAATATAAACATTGGATTACTTGGCCCTTCCTAAGGCACCCATCAGGCTTGCTGGGGTTTTGTCATTGGGAGTTCCCTAATAGTACAGAGGCATGAACAAGACTATAGCTCTAACAATGGATTTCAAAAGTCACATTTCAACCTTAATGTTGTGAATTAAACATTTTTTGGTGCCTCATTTTCACCATACTCCTCAAAGTGACCTACAGAATAGATGCGCCTTGGTATGTTTTATAGACTACTTTAATTCTCAAGGAATTTGGTGTGGGTCCCTACAACCTAAATAATTATTGTCCAATCTCAAATTTACCTTTTCTTTTAAAAACACTTGAAAAAACTGTTGCTGAGCAGGCTCAATCTTACCTTACTGACAATCATTTGTTTGGCCGATTTCAGTCTGGCTTTCGTCTATTTCACAGTACAGAGACAGCCCTAGTTAAAATCACCAATGACCTGCTGATGGCAGCTGACTCTGGGCTGTTAACCATACTTGTGTTCCTTGGTCTGAGCTCTGCCTTCGATACAATCTCTCATGATATTCTCCTTGAGTGATTAAAATCTATTGGTATTATTGGCAGTCCACATGCCTGGTTTCAATCATATCTCTCTGATCGTTCACAGTTTGTGCTGTTAAAAAATTTCAGACCACAAGTTTGCCCAGTTGTTAGTGGTGTTCCCCAGGGCTCTGTCTTGGGTCCCCTTCTATTTATTATTTATCTTCTGCCTCTTAGGCATATCTTTAGGAAATGTAATATTCATTTTCACTTTTATTATGATGACACTCAGCTTTATCTGTCTACTAAGCCTGATTCCTCTCTTCCACATTCTTCCCTCTCTGACTGCTTGCAGGAAGTTAAATCATGGCTGTCTGCTAATTTTCTTAAATTAAATAGTGATAAAACAGATGTTCTTCTGGTAGGAACTAAATCTGTTTTAGATAAATGTAATAATATTTCATTGACTGTTGATAATTCTCTAATCTCTTCTTCTTCTCAGGTTAAGAGCTTAGGTGTTATTCTTGTTAGTACCTTAAAATTCGAGGCACATATTAATAATGTCACTCCATCTGCATATTTCCATCTATATAATATCAGCCATTTATGTCCAAGTCTTTCAGCTACCAGCACTGCTATTCTTGTTAATTCTCTGGTTACATCTCGTACCGATTATTGTAATTCTATCCTTTCTGGTCTACCTCACCAGCTCCAATTGGTTCAGAATGCTGCAGGTCGTATTATTACAGAACCCCTTCCACATAACATACTACTCCTGTCCTTCAACAAACAGCTTCACTGGCTCCCTATTAAATACCGTATTGGTTTTAAGATTCTGCTTATTACTTACAAGACCGTTCGCAATCTGGTACCTCCTTATCTTTCTGATCTTCTTCACATCTCCATTCTTCTCGTATCCTTAGATCTTCTTCCTCTATCAATCTTATTGTACCTCCTGCTCGCTTGACTACCATGGAGTTTAGAGCTCCTCGCCTCTGGAATTCTCTCCCACAAGACATTCATAATATTGACTCTCTTCTTTCCTTTAAATTTACGGTAAAACACATCTTTTTAAGCTGGCTTATTCTGTCTGTGACCCAACATTTGCACGATAGACATATAAGCGCTGACAAAATAACGGCGATTAAAAAGCCGCGTCAAAATCGTGCCGACAAAATCGCGAAAGTTTCATTAAATATGAATTACTAGTTTAAAGCATATATAATAATGTTTATTTTAGAAGTCAATATTATGAGACACGGCACGCAGATAGTCCTTAAGATCATGCCCTGCATATGTAGGAAGAATTGCAGCAAGACGTCTTGATAGTTGAGCGTATTTAGACTTGCTGGCTGCCTGACTGCTGGTAATTCCGCTTTGTATACGAAGCGTTATGCCAACCCTCGACTGGGTTATTTGTTCGCGGCATGCCATCAGCAGTTATAACAGTTATAACCTAGCAAATAATGTGTACATAATGCGCATGTACGCGTCCCACTCTCTTGGCCTCTCTCGCGATTTTGTCGGCGCGCATTTGTCGAAAACCAGGTAGCGGGTTTGTCGGCGCTCATTTGTCCGTCGCAGTTTTGTTGGTGCTCATATGTCTATCGCGCTTTTGTCGGTGAACCATTCTGTCTGATAATTTTAGCAGATACATTTAAATTTAATTTTATTATTGTATTTATTCTGGTTTTATTTTTCTGTAATATTTTATTAATTTTTATGTTGTGACTGTTGTTATTAATGTGCTCTGTAAGGTGTCCTTGTGTGCCTTGAAATGTGCCTATAAATAAAATAACGTATTATTATTATTATTAAACTAATTTCAATTGGGATATATGAAAAGTTAGATGAATTTTAAGGTGTATCGGAAATGCTACATGATATGACACTGTACCAATCCATTTCTGAATCACATAAGATCCATCATATTTAGGAGACAACTTGAGGGATAGAACTCTCAGGTGGATGTGCCACATAGTAAGTCACATTTTATGTCCAACTCTTTAGCCACTCTATGCTTATGTTCTGAAAACTGCTTTTACAATGATCTCTGCCATCTTCAGATTCTCCTGTATGTGGTCTCAAACTGATTTATGTCTTAGCAGGCTTCTGTCACACTTGAAAAAGTTTATGTGAAAGGTTCAGTGGTGCAAATACTTTTCAAGGCCCTGTTAGCCTCTATATAATAACCTGAAGTCAGTTTAAACTTACATCCCATCTTCTCACAAATGAAATTCCAAAAGCGAGAAACAAACTGAGGACCCCCATCAGATATAATTGAGATGGGAGGCCATGGAGACAGATCACCTCATTGACAAACATTCTGTGACAGTAGGGAGTTTTTTTTAGTGGTATGAAGTGTGCACACTTTGATAACCAGTCAAGAATAGGTAAAACAGTTGTATTCTCCTGAGGACTTTGCAAGTCAGTTTTGCAGTTCATAGAAATTGCTTCCCAAGGACAACTAGCAGATGTAATTTATTGTGAAATGTAATTCCTGGAAAGACTTTTCCCTTTTACACTTTCCCTTTTGCATACCATAATTAATCCATGTACTTTCTGTTCCATCTTTTTCAACCAGAAATAAAACTTGAGTAGCTCCAAAGTTTGGATGATGCAAAGATGTTCAAATATCTTATCATAAACTGGTGGTATGTATTACTTTTTAAAAAAAGTGTTGAACTTGCCTAACATTCTCAGGTAGTTTCCAGTTTATGATTGCTGTTACCTTAGCAGAATCTAGAAACAACCCTGTGTCACAGGAGGCTAGGTGGACAGACCCCATATACGTCCTCTGGGCCATGAGGGGGCAACCGCCCTGGATCGGGAGAGGAGCCAGGAGGCTCAAGCCTGTTGGGGCCTGTGGCCACCGCCCGGTGGCGCCCCAAGCCTTATGGAGTCCGGGAAACGTTCACTTCCACCACACCCGGGAAGATGGAGGAAGATCCTTCCAGGGATGCCCGGAGGGCTTCCGGGTGCAAGGGCAGCACTTCCGCCACACCAAGAAGTGCTGCCAGAAGGACGTCATCAAGCACCTGGAGCACATCCGGGTGGGAATAAAAGGGGCCGCCTCCATACAATCAGGGAGCTAGAATTGGGAATGGGAGCAGGACAAAGCTCCTGTGGAGAGAGGAAAGGAGACCCACAGACAGTGAGAGAGAAGCCCGGAGTAGGGGTGATTGGTGCTGGGAGCACAGTGTGCTGTGCGGTACTGTGTTTGGAGAGAATAAACATGTGCTGTTTGTATAAAGACGTGGTCTCAGTCTGGTGGTGTCCGGGCATGTCTCACACCTGTTATAGATGTAACACCTCATAAACATGTTGTACTGTACATCAGGGTTTCTTAAACCTTTCTAAATCTTACCTACCTTAGTGTCTTTCCAAGACCAAGTCCAATGCAACCCTCAGATCGGTGGAATTGCTGCCAACTGTCATACTTAGGGGGTAGGAATTCTCCATGGGAGAATTGCCATCAACATCATTTCGGAGCAATCTCAATTGCTTAAACAACATGTGGCACCCCATCAAGAGACACTTTACAAACCATATACATCCCATACCCATTAAAAATACAACAATGAGTAACAACCTAGCAGTGGCAACCCATAGTTTAAGAAACTGTGTTATACATGGGTTTGAAGGCCTTTAGAACAAAATAAAATTGTAGTCAATGTATAGCAAAACAAAGTGCCATTATTTGTCTGATGATTAAAATTTTTCTAATTGGTCTTTGATCTCTTATTTTTTTTTCAAACATCAATTCCGATATTTTGATGACCAAGGAATACTTTGGTTACATCCGTTTTTTTTATTTCAATGCATTTTTAATGATGTTGAAAATGAATTATGATCTCTTAAAGCACCCTATTGTTTTCTTATGGTGCCGCCATTTTGAGGTTTGCTATGCTTGTTACCATGCAAGTTGATTAAGAGTATGTTATATATGATGTCATGAACAAGACAGTATAATGATCAGTGCTATGCACTTCTTGGTTATCTGAGACTGAAAACAAAGCTTAGATCCTGACACTGAGCAGCTGTAAAAATACGTTGCAATAGTGTTCAGTCCAAACTAAGTCAATGCTGAGTACACTTATTGAGATCACAATGACACCGTGTCTTCAGAACCCTCAGTAAGTTACTGTTTCATGCTTTGCAGCTGGTAGAACTGAGATCAGCAGGTGAATGCTGATTACTTTCGCCTCACACTGACAAAGCCACCGACTACCTTTACACTGTATGTTCCAGTATGTACTGATAGAAATAATAAAAGAAAACTTCTCTGAAGAGCAGTCTGCCATTAGCTTATGTCTTTTCATAAAAGGTTGTCCTTTTTTTATTTTGACACAGCAATACATCTTGTGCTGTGAGGTATCGCAACTTGCCACATGCACAAAAGCTTTTCTGATGCTCTTTCACACAATAAAGTCCAGGTAGCACAATGCCTCATCAGGTCACCTTTAAAATGACCTTAATTCCAGCCTTAGGTGACTAGGAGACAAAGGCTACACTTAGTTGTCTTTCTATGCATTTTAAAATACCTTGAACATCACCAGAAGCAAGGGTAAGTCCATTACTGTAGGCAGACATGTCAGAGGCCAGCATTGCCAGACTTTGTGTATTACTCTCCATTGTGTCCCAACTGAAGGCAAGGCTTCAGAAGACCATCAGGACAGATGTCCATTTAAAATCTAATCACCCTCATGTGATCATGTCAGAGCAAGACTGACACATCAAACTTGTGAGAGATCGTTTCAGATCTGACAGTCATACTCGCACTGAAGCTGAAACTGTTGGCAGATCCAATGATGGCATTAGTAAGAGGACAGAGAGGGACAGGCTTCAACTGCAGATCTCAGAAATGGGTGACATATCAGCAGCCCACTGTTCACACCCCCAGATGTCTTACAGTAGAAAAAAACCAGGCCACACACAACTGCATTGGTCACAATTGTTCTGAGTATTGAATGCTGGTGTTCAGGTGCTGCCTTGCCCTGCCTTCTCCCCTGACCTTAACTCCATAGTGCACCTTTGGCATGCCCTGGATCACAACATCTGGACATGTAGCTGTCTCCTTGCACTTGGCCAGTGTCTCTTTAAGAGACACACAGCTGTAGTTTCACACTCTCATTGATTCTCTCTGCAAAAGTTGAAGCTACAAAAGGCAGTCACACAATACACTGTTGTAAATGTTTATAGATGTTATTGTTTTCTTATTGTTTTTGTTGTACTTTTAGTTTCCTTTTCTTCTCATTTGCTTAGCATTATTTGAACAATAATGGCTGAAATTTCACTCCAGCAAATAAGTGTTTTATTTCTTTTTTATGAGTTCTTAAACTAAAGACTCCTAGTGATAGTTTATTTAATGCTTAGTTGTGAGGGTCTCTTGGTTAAGATCTTTAAAGTTTAGTGGTTCTTCATTATAGTGATCTATTGGTGCTCAGTGGGTTCTTTTTTAAAACCTTTCTAGTAGTGATCATAAGGCACCAAATTTATTTTAGTTAATAGGACATTTCCCATTGAGCTAATTGCCAAATAAAAGGTGATACATCTAGTATAAAACAAGATTCAGTATTACACATATCTTGACCATTTTGTGAATGTGCAATTTTTAAAAATACTTCATGAATGACTAAACATATGATATCTATATTTTATTTCTTTAAAATTTTTAGATGTAAGTAAAATGTCAGTGAAAAGCATATTGAAAGCAAAAACTAATTTTGCCACAGTCTATTCTTTACATAATTAAATAATCGCCAGTATTATGCACATTAAATAAATGGTTGCTCATAATACATACTATTTCTAGCTGACCTTTAACTTTCTCCATTTCATTATTCCACTTCCCTCTAATTAACCCCTTGTAGTTATTGTATATTGTGTCTGATAACTATTGACTACTTGAAAGAGACGTGTAAATCAGAACATGGGAGTTTACAGTCTGGTAAAATGATTTGCTGTCCAACGTTAATCCAATTTTATAGGGTAAGTCACCACTTTTAAAGCACAGAGCATTGTGCAACAGCTTATATATTCCCCAGGAATATACTGTACTCTTATAAAGCCTGATATATTTAATAATTAAGTTAGAAATCAGCCTCTTACAAGCCCCAGTTTGAATCAGGTGTTGGATGCCATCAATTTCATAGTTTTTAGAATCTGCCATGAGACCAGCAACTGTTGTTTTTATTTGTATTTTTAATAATCCAGAAATTAGTTACAGTGTAATGTAAATACGTCAGAGACCATATCATTTCTTTCAGTCCATCCAACCATTTTCAAACACACCTAATTAAGTTCAGGAACTTGGGACCTGAGCTGATCCCGACAGCACTGGGTACAAGGCGTGAAGAAACCCTTAGCAGGATTACTTTAGTATAATGGATATACACTACAAATTGGGTAACTTAAAAAATTACCATTTCAGAAGTTGTTTCCATTATTTGCAGCTGTAAACTACTGAAGACTAGTGGTTGTCTAGTTGCTCTGTTGAAAAAGAAATATACAGTAACAGTTATTCACAGTTCTGAAAAAAACAAAAAAGGATTGCTATAGTCATCTGTTCAACTAACGTGTATGATACATCTAGTATCTAAAAAAACTTTTCTCTAATAGTCTCAAAATATTAATAATTTCCTCCTCTCTCTCTTCTCATCTTTGTCCCTTCTCAGTCTCCTCAGTCTAGACATTTGCCTCAGGGTTCTACCAATCATTTCAAATCTTGTTCTCATTTTACTACATTATCTTTTACACACATTTTATCTTCTGTCATTTGTGGCTCAGAATCTGCTTCCCTTAAATTTGTAGGTGTCATCCATGCACTAAAGAAGCAAAAATTTGACTCTTCTAATTATATGTTGGTCAGTTCTGGCTTCTACAAGCACCTGAAAACAATTTTTGTGAATCTTTTCAATCTGGATTTTGACCTCATCAAAGCGATGGAATAGGTCTTGTTCCCACTGTTACTGCTGATATTGGATCAGCCCCATGCTGCTTCTCATTGACCTCACTGCAAAAGTCCTTTGAGTATATAATAAATGTAGATACGGCCACACACAAGCTCGAAAAAGGGCTGGTTAAAAATACACTCACTGAAAGGGTGTGCTTTAAATGTGGGAGGAAGCCAGAGTGCATATTCAACTATTCTAGTATGATTTCAGATGCTACCCTAGTGAGCTCTTTTTATATTCTCACCAAAATAGCAGTCAGTCCTGAAGTCCTGATGACTGCTGACAATAAATGGACATCCATTAAGGTAGCTCCTGGGGTCAATAGCTTTTCCCTTTTTTATTTGTTTCTTTTCAATGACTTTAATATGCTGATATCACTAAGTTCTACCATGAACTTACTCCTAAATGCAAGTCAAAAATTAACAAGCTTATTCTGTCATGGTGATACCAGTACTTGTATGTCTATTACCAGTAAATGACAAGGAAACTGTCTGTATTCCTATCAGATTCACATCCCAATTTAATATCTCCTTTATAATTATCAATAGGGTTGTTAAAACCTGCTCCATTTTCTAGTCGCTCTTGGGAAGTGGTCTTTTTAGACTTTATTTCACTACAGTAATGGTGGTAGTTGACCATTTCTCCAAATGTACTCATTTAACTATTGTTTTATTAAAGAATTTACCCATTCCTATAAGATTAGCTGATATCTTTATTAGAGAAGTAGTTTTTTTACATAGTTTTCCAACTTCTGTTAATTTAAACTGTTATCCCCAATTTTTCTCCCCAATTTGGAAGGCTTTCTGCCTTTGAATGCGTTGCTCTGTGAATTTAATGTTAGTTCATCAATAAAAAAGCTTAAAGATAGATAGCATGAATCGTGACTTTGAAAAATACCTTAATTGTAGAGAAAATCTGATTGAAGCAATTTATTCCCTTGCCTGAATGTGCGCAAAATAACCTACGTCTGTCAGGTTACTAGAGAACCTGTTCCAGAAGTTGCAGATTTTGAGATGAATACCGCTAAGAGAGATTAATGCTCATCCAAGTGTGCGGAAAAATCATAAGAAATCTCAGTGAGTTGTTTTGCTTTTTTTTGTTGGTTAGGATTTTCTTTTTAAAAATAATTTCTACATATTTTACTACTTTGATTGTTGGTTTCTCTTTTTGTATTAGAAGGTATCTCTTTTTTTGATTTTGACCCTGATTTACATTCTATCTTCTGGTGAAAGCATTATTATTAGTCTGTCACTTGTGGCATCACAACAGAAACCTGCCTTTCTGGGTAATCCTAAAGGGTGTCATGCACGCACGTCAGAGGATTACCTTCTATGCTTATTCGAGGTATGTAACACAACTCCGGGACAAGAGGTTGCGCTGTCACTAACTGTGCCATCTTCTTTTCCCTTCACAGGGCTGGTAAGATGCCCAGTGAAGACAACTGACCCCACCCTTCCTGATCCCACCGCTGTAAAGTATGGGCACCCCAGAAAGGTGCCGTCTGTTTGTGGACTGAGCGCACTGCAGTTTGGAGCTCTGGCATGAAACGACCAGCTCAAAAGAGCTGTTTGACAGACTATCAAAGGCTACTTGTGGTTATACTTTGGAAAGAATTTTTTTTTTCTTTACATATCAGTGAGCGCCTGGTTTTGTTTACAAGTATTAAAGAATTAAATTCGAAAACCTGTTTGGTGTGTTGACATTACTTCTGTTTGTGGCAGTTCCCCCAACTGGCAGCAACAGGCTTAAATATATGTCTGTCTGGTGGAGATACTTGTGCACCTATCACATACCAGTCCATTTCCCACCACTTATTCCTGTCATGATTGTGACATCTGTCTCCCACCAGTGAGCCTTTACTCTATCTCAATGAAGCCCTGAAAATACATTGGAGTAATGGTAACTCTTTTGCACGAAGACCTGCACAGATTCAATGAGGCCTGCAGACTCCCCAGGGATAAGGGGATTCAAACCCGGTATACTGGATCTGTGCGTTAGCAATGCTACCACTACAAACATTAGTTAATTTCTTTTTTATTGTTCTAATAATGAAGAAAATAAAATAATTTTGATTTTCACATCAGGTAACAGGAGAAAAAGGCAAGTACCATTGCAAAATTCACATATGCAATAAAATGTAGGTTTTTGGTTTTGTCAACATCTGTAAGTATCTTTGAGGACAGAAAAATTGAAGCCCTCAATTTGCAAATTACATGATTCACCATCTGTCCTGTATCTACTCATTAAAGTATGTTTGATTTATGGGTGCTGTCTGCTGTAAGTGTTTAGCAACTGCTTATGTTCTACAGCATATTTAATTAAAATACCTTTTTCATGCCTACTTTCTGAAGGGTTGTGCTTTTTTCCTTTTTATTTTATCTATATTTGCTTCACTTTGTGGTTTTAGAAATTCAGTTCTTTCTCAAAGAAAAAGAGAAGTGTACGGAAAAAGCTCATGCTAATCACCAAAAGACATCTTACCTGTTCTGGGAAAGTGTGGGGGTTTAGGGCTGTGCTCCTCGCCAAGTTATATAAAGTAACCACACTAAATTGGCAAAGTGGAGTGTTGGCATGTAATTAACTTTATTAAAAACAGCTATAAAAATTTTTGTGGTAGCATTCCTACCTTGCTTGTCAATGCAGGCAGAAGTGCTATATTGCAGCAGCTGGCACTGCAGATGGCTCCAATTCTTCAATTTTTTACAGGTGAAGACATAGCGCAAGGTGCTTAGGATTTCAATTTGGGTACAAGATGACAGGCATGATATTTATGCTTTCTGCAATTAAGTGTAATGCAGATCATTCAGAAACTCATGAGATACCATTGTTTGGGTATATTAAATTATCAGACCACCTACACATTGGTTTCAATTCTGGCTTCAGACTTCAAGAATTTCAAGAATTAAGACTATTGCAACACATTAGTAATGCATCTATTATTCATTTACTCTTATGTAACAAGACCTTAAAAAGCCTTCTTTTGCTGCTCTTAGTACACATAAAGCATCAGTAGATAGGTTGTTCATCTCTGTGCAGTGTGGCATTTGACATGCTGGTATAATTAATTATGGATACGAATGACTCACAAATCTTATATTGAAGTATGCAATATCAAGAGACATATGTCTCACTTAAGCTCCTTCTGACCATTCCGAAGTGAAGTTAGTTTAGCAGGACACATTGCACAGTGAATAACCACTGTCACACACATGTGCTTGAGAGGCAGCCAAAGGGTCCAAATGGGAATGAAGGTACAAAAGATATGGGATTTGAAACAAGCACTAAGACCCTTTTACCCTTTTTCAACAGAACAACAGAATAACCATCTCTCTTTCCCACTTCTGTCCCAACCAGACGACATCACTTCCTGTTCCCAATGATGATGCCACTTCCGGCTCCACCTTGATCACATCACTTCTGGCTCCCAATGGTGACATCACTTCTGCTTCCTCTGCTAGATGACGTAATTTCCACTTCCTCCAATTGCCAATTTTCTGGCATTTCTGTATAAAAGCTCCACTATAACTCTGTTGAATGGTTGAATGTATCATTGCAGACCGTTTTCCTGTCAATTTTTTGACACATCCCTCCAGGCATTTTATGAGAAGGCTTCCCCAAATCTTTAAATTTGTTTTGTCTTTTTATTCCTTGACACCACTTTGCTGATGCTTTGTAAGTGTCATTAAAACCAAAAGAAGCTTTTGTTAAGGTCTGGTTACATAAGCATAAATGAGTAATAAAAGAATGTTTGCAGTGCCTAAAGTGTTACCAAAACTATCAAACTAAAATGAATATACAAATTGTAGGATTCAGTGAACAAAATAAAGGTGTTGTTTTAATACCTTCCTTGCAAAATGTATGTATTTATTCTTAAGAGGAGCAGGGCACCTGCAGCTGATCTTCACCAGGTACATATAATAATGAAGGACAGTGAGTGCTTGAATGGGTGGATGGCTATGTGCTTTTGCACAAATTGTGTATAAACCTGTATAATGTTTCTTCTTTATGGAGGAATTACATTTAGTGGTAGTGATGAGAAAACTCAGCTGAATTCAGTTTGCCTTCAATGTGGCAAACTCAGCAAAAGGCATTGAAGTCAATGGAGAAGTGTAGAAGGAAAATTTTTTATATTAGCATAAAAATAGCAAATTAGCATAAAGAGTCATAAAAAGTAATTAAAAGCTTCTAAAACATTAGATTAAGCATAAATTAAAATGTTAAGAAAATAAGATAGGTCAAGTAAATAGTTAACTAAAAAATCTGACATTTTGCATTATTTTTTTAGCTTACAGCAGAACTGCTAGTGTGGGAAAGTACAGAAAAAGAACAAAAAATGACATGTAGAAACCAGAGAAAATGACTCTGGTAGGCACGTAAGAATCTAGCTGGACTGATGAATCAGCAGAAAGGCAACAAAATGCTCTTGCTGTAAGCAAAGTCACACTGATGTAATGCATGAAAGAAACACTAGTATATTCAGGGATTAGCAATAAATATAGAATGATATATTAGAAATTAACTTTAGCATAGAAATTAAGCACATACCATATTTCTTTTTAATTAAAGCTTGGCTTTAGGCCACCATTATAACATAGCTTGAAAGGTTTAGAGAAGGAAGTGACACCATGAAAGACCAAATATGGACGAAGGAACATCTGCCCAGTCGAAGAACCAATCAAAAATAAGCAAAACAGAATGAGCTAATTGAACGAGGTCAAAGTGATAAGAAATTGTTATATAAACTTCGATTGCTGAACCGTTCGGGGCTCAGATCAATTTTGCCGTATTGGGTTGAGTCCATGTTGTTATTTGTGTTGTTTTATTGCAATAAAGCTTTAAAACTCTGTCTATCTAAGGTCCTAATAGCCTTCATTTTCAGGAAAAAAGCCTTCTTTTGATGAATTTTTTGCCACAACAGAAGAAAAAACTGAAGTAGTTTTGAGTGGATTATAATGGTGTGGTGGTCTGTTAAGTGTCCCTGATGGCTAGGGAAACATCTGCCAACTCCGCTGGACTGATTAATATAACCAAAAATATGACATGAGCTGTGAGGCAGCAGTGCTAACCACTGCACCACTATGCATTTTGAGAAATTATACTCCAGGTCCACATTACGGCAAGTTGTTTATCTCCGTCAGTGTTCCTACCACTATGACTAGCTAATGTGTACAGAACCTGTGATACAAGGGGTCAGAGTTATATACTCAGGTGGGCTGTCCCTATCACTACATGATTTGTGTTGCAGAGTGAGGAGCATAATATGCTTAATCCAGCAGGTAAGACACAATGTACAATGAATGTGTTTTCTCAATATTCTCATTATGGACAGCTAAAGTACCACTCAAATGAAAATATTGCAAGTTTTTTTTTTTTAAAAGGCTTGTGGCATGCAAATCCATCTGGAGTACTGACATCATGCATGCATGAATATGCCATACATTATTCATGCATTCTGAAAGCAGATCCAGCAGCACAGTATTGTATAAGGTATAGTATACCTTACAGTGTACATTTGTAAAAGTTCTACGCAGTTGTGATGCAAATCGGGCAAGTAGCACAGATTGGGTAGTGATATTCCCAACCAGCACTGGCTACTACAGCTCCGTGATGTCACGCTGGCCTCACAAAGCATCATGGGGCGCTGGGAAAAGATGTCTGTCTAAGTCAACCGCACAGTGAATTTTCAGGCAAGTATTCAGAAGACAAGGTCATAGGAGAACCCCAAATTCACTGTGAAAATTGCTTTGTGAATTTCGCTAATTAACACCAGTTAGGATTAATATTTATGTTTTATTCTGTCATTTGGCAGGGAGATGTTGGGCTTCTTCAGAATTCTGCAGTGACAAAACAAGAAAGTGGAAAGATCTGTTTTGGAAATGACTACCTCACCACTATGACAAAAACACAAATGAACTCAAGTTTGGAGTCATGCATCGTATTATTATAAAATGCACAAAAATTAAAAAGTCATTGCATATCTATACTAATAAAAGGCAAAGCCCTCACTGACTCACTCACTGACTGACTGACTGACTGACTGACTGACTGACTGACTGACTGACTCACTCACTCACTCACTCACTCACTCACTCACTCACTCATCACTAATTCTCCAACTTCGCGTGTAGGTAGAAGGCTGAAATTTGGCAGGCTTATTCCTTACAGCTTACTTACAAAATTTAAGCAGGTTTCATTTTGAAATTCTACATGTAACGGTCATAATGGTCGATAACAGTCGACAACGTCCGCCATGTTGAACTTTCTTATTTATGGCCCCATCTTCACGAAATTTGGTAGGTGGCTTCCCTGCGCTAACCAAAACCGATGTACGTACTTATTTCAGTGGTATGATGCCACTGGTCGGCCGCCATATTGAAGTTTCCAATGTCACTAATTCTCCAACTTCCCGTGTAGGTAGAAGGCTGAAATTTGGTACTTATTTTGGTGGTATGATGCCACTGTCGGCCGTCATATTGAACTTTTCAACAGTCTTTGTTACTTATGGGCTCATCTTCAAGAAATTTGGTACTCGGGTTCCCAACGCTAACTGAATCCTACTTACAAACATATATACGTCCATAGCTTGCAGCTCGGTCACCGTGTGAGGCGGCGTTAGGTCCCCCATCCCAACGTCTCCCACGTTGTTGGCTGCCTGCCTATATAAGGCCATCCGTCGCTCCAGTCTCTACATTCCCTTCCTAGCTTCGCCACAGGATTCACATCTCCCTGCTGATAACTACAGCCTTTTTATTTAATCCACAGCTTCTCCGCTGTTTTATTGTTCATTTATTATGATCATAGTTATTGTTTAGGTATTTTAGACTTTAGATTTTAGACTACATTGTTCAGGTACCCATTTCCTTTATCATTCCAACTGTACCCCCATTAAAATGTCTATCGTGGTGATCATCATCAATCAAAGAACTGTCACTTACCGAGTGGTTTCCATGCCCAGAGATGGCACCTACCTTTTTCATTCTCTTTGTTACATATTGCACGGCCATATCAGGCTCACTCTTGATATCCGGAGATACATTGTGTCTTATGTATTGAATGACTGGGACAGGTTCAAGGTGTGGACTAATGATGGTACAGGAGATAATTATACTACACAGGAGCACTATAAGAGCGAAATGCTTAAGCCCTTCACCTATGCATCTGGATGTGAGTTGATGGCTGCCGGTGAATTGTTCAGTTGTCTCTTTCAAGTGTACCGAAATGGCCAAATATTTTACACCTTTCGACAACCGCCAATGCCTCTTAAACATCTTAAATTGACAGGTGACAATTTCAGTAGTGGACACTTTGATGTTTATGAATGTTTAAACTCTCAAAAGCTGGATGTGAAGTTATCGATGAAACTGGTTGTGTACTTGCAGCGCTTGACAGATGCCGAATGTCTTTTCAACACAAGTCCTACAAATACTGTCGTAATTGAAACAAACCATGAAACTCAAACCGATTATGACAGCAGCAATCCAAGCTGTGAGATTTGAAACAAGATTACTGTTCACATGGCCAACTGTACGTTGCATGCTCAAGAGTAAGCTCAGCGCCCAGCTTGGTCATATTACAACCGGAGGGCTGAACTGACAATGTGCTATACAAAGAGATCCTTAACAAATAATTATTGGTATATTTTCCCTCAGTTTAAAAAGGTTTAATTTTCTTCTTAATAAAAATTTTAAGGTAGTACTTCGCCGCTGCGAAGCGCGGGTATTTTGCTAGTCTTTCATAAAACATTGTTTGAAAAAGGGGACACATACATAGCCTGAAGGGAAAATTTGTGAAGAGTTAAGGACAGTGACAGACATACATTTTTGGAGCCCTGAAGCTTGAACTGTTATAGGTTCCCCTTCTCAACTAGCAATAAGTTGTGGATAAATCTTCTTCAATGGGGTTGTTCCACACAGATCACCACAATTTTTTTTCGATACTTTAATAACCTTTTCATTATTATTTTAACTATTATTTTGTATTGAATTGCACCATTTTATTAATATTATTAATATTTTTTAAAAATACTTTCTCATAAAGTAAACACCCAAAATTTATAAACAATGTGGACTATGGTCACTTCTTGGGCCTCTTCAGGATTAGGAGCCCTGAAGCTTAAGCTTCATTAGTTTCATACTAGATAGGGATGGTTATCAAATTAGAATTGTATTGAACTATTTCACTCTTTTGATTTAATAATAATAAACATATATGTTTATTGAAATTGGTCTTTGATTGGAGTTTCGAGAAATGTTAAAACAACTAAATAAAAGCAGGCACATTCCACTAGCATGCAACCAAGGCTGCACCTAACTTAGCTAAAGGATACCAGTGGCTCTTAATGCTTTGCTTTCAATGATAGGCAGTATAAGGCTGAAGCTATACATTTAAACTAAATACAGTGATCCCTCGCTATATCGCGCTTCAACTTTCGCAGCTTCACTCCATCGCGGATTTTAAATGTAAGCATATATAAATATATATCACAGATTTTTCGCTGGTTCATGGATTTCTGCAGACAATGGGTCTTTTAATTTATGGTACATGCTTCCTCAGTTTGTTTGCCCAGTTGATTTCATACAAGGGATGCTATTAGCGGATGGCTGAGAAGCTACCCAATCAGAGCACGTATTACATATTAAATAAAACTCCTCAATGATATACGATATGCTTCCCGTGTGGTGCTTCGCACACTTCAAAGCTCTAACAGCCCGTATTGATTTTTGATTGTTTGCTTTTCTCTGTCTCTCTCACTCTCTCTGAAATTCTCTACACCTGGCGGAGGGGGTGTGAACAGAGGGGCTTTTTGCACAGAGGCTGTTTTCTTAGAAGATACGGACACTCTAAAAAATGCTGAAAGACAACCTTCACATTGATCCCTTCATTGCGGCCGCTTTATCTCGTTGCTTCGTATACTTAAAAGCCCTATTGATTATTGATTGTTTACTTTTCTCTCTCTCTCTGACATTCACTGCTCCTGACGGCACTCCTTTGAAGAGGAAGATATGTTTGCATTCTTTTAACTGTGATAAAGAACTGTCATCTCTGTCTTGTCATGGAGCACAGTTTAAACAGTGTGGGAGAGTTTCAAAGGGCTTAAAATATATAAAAATAACCATACAAACATATGGTTTCTACTTCGCGGATTTTCTCCTATCGTGGGGGGTTCTGGAACGCAACCCCTGCGATCAAGGAGGGATTACTGTATTGCTTTCTTGCATATGCTGTAAAACAAATTTATGAGAAGCAGGAAACTTTTTCTTGTATCCTATGCTAAAAATGATTGGATATTGAATATCTGTTTATTATTACTATAGCTTTCTCCAAAGTAAAATTATATTATGTGAAGATGTTAGCCATTTTTTTTACCAAGCATATTATTAAGCACATGGAAGCACAAACACAAACTAGTAGTTGAGAGGATAGAAGAATAAGGAAATGACACTGGGATTGAACAAAGTGTGAGAAAAAGTTCATCATCGTTTTTCCCTAAACCTGCTCTACAGTAATTCACACTTTCATAGAGTTGGGGTCTGTCTCAATAGCATCTGGCTCAAGACAGAAACCAGCCTTTAAAAGGTCATCACTCTGTCACCAATTACACTTACTCACATGTCCACCTTTACAAGCACATGGACAATGTAGAGTCATTAATGGGCCTAACCTGCACATTTTGGAATATGGGAGGAAACCTGGAAAAAAGCATAAATTAAAGGAGACAATTTGCAAAATCTTTATGAAAAACAATTGGTCGAGGTTCATATTAAATCTCCTGGAGCTGTCAAATAGCTACTGTATACTAGCTCCTATGCCATCCACAAGTGAAAGATCAGGTTTAAATATACTTGTTAGCAATATACATAATTAAAGTTTGAAGTGAGCTACACCCGCAGAGGGATATTTAGGTAGCCAGTGCCTGGCAACAAGAGACACTACTTACTAAAAAGGTGTTGGTTAAAGTTGAAAATAAACACAGAGCATGGCAGATAGCACATGAAGGGTGGTGGCTGACGTGGATACTTTAAAATCATCAACAAAAAGTAAAATGATGACATATGGTAATTGATGCCAGCTTGAGCTGTCAAGGGGAATCCATATGAACTGAATAATGGAGCATTCATCTTCATTTCTACTACCTCATTAAAAGTGCATAGATTTCTTGTAATTTCCTTTTATTGCCCAAGGGAAATGGCCCCTGTAAAATGTGGCTTTGGCAATTAAGTTATAGTGTGCCTGTGATATGCTGGACTTCTCATAAAGGAACATCTGAAATAGTGAAGTGGTGATGTCACTTGTCATGTGTCATGTGACCAGAAAACACTACAGCAAAAATAAAGAACATAGTGGTATCCATGAAAATGCATTACAAATTGACAATACCTGTACCAAAACAGAACAGTATTGCAAATAATTTAGAATAATGACATAAATAATAATTTGAACATTTAAAAATATAAATTGGGCAAAAAAATAATCATGGCAGACTACTTCAATCTCCTAATAATTGTGGTTCATGTAATCAGTTTTGCTTTATAATGTTAAGTTTTAGCTGGGGTCGTTCCTCTGGCTGATGTTCAAATAGGATGGTGGTCAGAAGTATGACGTTGGAGATCAAGAAGAGTAAGAGACTGAGGGCAGAGCCAAGGATCAAATGGTGGAAGTTGAAAAAGGAAGAATGCAAGGTTGAGTTTAGGGAGGAGGTGAGACAGTCACTGAGTAGCAATGAAGAGTTACCAGACAGTTGGGAAACTACAGCAGATGTAGTAAGGGTGACAGCAAGTAGGGTGCTTGGCATGACATCTTGACAGATGAAGGAGGAAAAGGAAACCTGGTTTATAGAATGGGGAAGTACAGGAGAGTATACAGAGGAAGAGGATGGCAAAGAAGAAGTTGGATAGTCAGAGAGATGCAGAAAGTAGATAAGAGTACAAGGAGATAAGGCATAAGGTGAAGAGAGAGGTGGCGAAGGCTAAAGAAAAGGAGTATGATGAGTTGTATGAGAGTTCGGACACTAAGGAGGGAGGAAAGGACCTGTACCGATTGGCTAGACAGAGGGACCGAGCTGGGAAAGATGTGCAGCAGGTTAGGGTGATAAAGGATAAGGATGGAAACATACTCACAACCAAGGAGGGTGTGTTGAGCAGATGGAAAGAGTACTTTGAGAGGCAGATGAATGAAGAGAACAAGAGAGAAAAGAGGTTGGATGATGCGGAGACAGTGAATCAGGGATTGCAATGGATTAGCAAGGAGGAAGTAAGGAAAGCTATGAAGAGGATGAAGATTGGAAAAGCCATTGGTCCAGATGAGGTGTTTAGGAGACATGGCAGTGAAGTTTTTAACCAGATTGTTTAATGGAATCTTGGAAAGTGAGATAATGCCTGAGGAGTGGAGAAGAAGTGTACTGGTGCCAATATTTAAGAATAAGGGGGATGTGCAGGACTGTAGTAACTACAGGGGGTTAAAAGCCACAGCATGAATTTGTGGGAAAGAGTAGTGGAAGCTAGGTTAAAAAGTGAGGTGATGATTGGTGAGCAGCAGTATGGTTTCATGCAAAGAAAGAGCACCACAGGTGCGATGTTTGCACTTAGGGTGTTGATGGAGAAGTATAGAGAAGGTCAGAAGGAGTTGCATTGCATCTTTGTGGACCTGGACATTGCATCTTTGTGGACCTGGAGAAAGCATACGACAGGGTGTCTCGAGAGGTGTTGTGGTATTGTATGAGGATGTCGGGAATGGCAGAGAAGTATGCAAGAAGTGTACAGGATATATTTGAAGGAAGTGTGACCATGGTGAGGTCTGCAGTAGGAGTGACAGATGCATTCAAGGTGGAAGTGGGATTACATCAGGGATCAGCTCTGAGCCCTTTCTTATTTGCAATGGTGATGGACAGGTTGGCAGATGAAATTAGACAGGAGTCCCCATGGACTATGATGTTTTGCTGATAACATTGTGAGGATGCAGGGAGTAGAGTTGGCGAAAGTGGATGAGTTTAAATACTTGGAATCAACAGTACAGAATAATGGGGACTGCGGAAGAGAAGCGAAAAAGTGAGTGCAGACAGGGTGGAATGGGTGGAGAAGAAGTGTCAGGAGTGATTTGTGACAGACGGATATCAGTAAGAGTGAAAGGGAAGGTTTACATGATGGTAGTGAGACCAGCTATGTAATATGGGTTGGAGACGGTGGCAATAATCAGAAAGCAGGAGACAGAGCTGGAGGTAGCAGAGTTAAAGATGCTAGGATTTGCACTGGGTATGACAAGGATGGATAGGATTAGAAATTAGTACATTAGAGGGTCAGCTCAAGCTGGACAGTTGGGAGACAAAGTCAGAGAGGCAAGATTGTGCTGGTTTGGACATGTGCAGAGGAGAGATGCTGAATTTATTGGGAGAAGGATGCTAAGGACAGAGCTGCCAGGCAAGAGAAAAAGAGGAAGGCCTAAGCGAAGGTTTATGGATGTGGTGAGAGAGGACATGCAGGTGATGGGTGTAACAGAACCAGATGCAGAGGACAGAAAGATATGGAAGAAGATGATCTGCTGTGGCAACACCTAACGGGAGCAGCCGAAAGAAGAAGGAGAAGATTGTTTATGTTAATATTGTTACTTTTGTTATTTATTTGCAGTATTGTGTTTTTATTAATTTTGATTATTATTTAATTTCTATGTGTCTATGTCTTTTCTATTATATTCAATGTATTTCACATATCTTAAAACAGATGTCATCATTAGGAGAAAGGATTAGACATACATGAATCAAGGACAATATATATCAGTGAGTTGTTGGGGACGCAAAAAGGATGGATCAATAAGGTGGAGTTCAGAGGGTGTTGGTCATAAAGTCTTTTTATTATTTAGATGTTCTTCTTTTTGAGCATGGATATGCTGGGTTCATGTTGAAATGTTTATTAATGGCTTTTCATTTGAGAGCCATGATTTACATATGTACATCAGTGGATCGCCTTCCTGGGTCACCTGAGGTATGTTGAACCAACCTGGGATGAAAGAGGGTGACAACAATCTTGTCCTCACGGCATTGTGAAACCGCCCCTTGAGGACAACTGAGCCAGAGAAGCCCAACCCCTTCTGTTCCATCTGGTATGAAAGGGAGATAGTTCCAGGAGGTGATGTCTCATTTGGACCAGACAGTGTGACTAGCAGGGACAATACCAGATGAAAAGTTTTTAAGAATGCTTCCAGACTGACTCAGAAGACATCAAGCTGGCAGTTTATTGTAGTGCTTTTATTTTCTGACTTTTTTGTTCAAATTAAATACGTTTTGCTTGGTTGCCACTTCAATTATTTTTGGACTCACCCTGCCTCGTCACTTACCTGGCTACAACAACAACAACAACAACAACAACAACATTTATTTATATAGCACATTTTCATACAAATAAAATGTAGCTCAAAGTGCTTTACAAAATGAAGAATAGAAAAATAGAAGACACAATAAAAAATAAAAATAAGTCAACATTAATTAACATAGAATAAGTAAGGTCCGATGGCCAGGGTGGACAGAAAAAACAAAAAAAAAAACCTCCAGAGGCTGGAGAAAAAAAAAAAAATCTGTAGGGATTCCAGACCAATAGACCGCCCAGTCCCCTCTTGGCAATCTACCTAACATAAATCAAACAGTCCTCTTTGTATTTAGGGTTTCCATGGAAGGACTCGATGATGATGGTCACGTAGACTTCTGGCTTTCAGTCCATCAATGTTGGAGCATCATGATGCTTTGAGTAGGTGGTGGTGGCGCAGGTTGCCACCACAAAGAAACAATATATATATATATATATATATATATATATATATATATATATATATATATATATAAATATATGTACATAATAATAGCATTAAAAACTATTAGTATTAGTCTATACTAACAATGCATATGTATATATGTTATCTTAATCCTTATCCTAATATAATTCTGATAAGTTAGAGACCCATATCTTACACCTATGATATTATTTGATTTTCTAAGTATATTAAACATTACTCATAAACTTAATATTTTTTTATTCTCTCTTGAATTTTGGTGGTGATACGATGGTTAATAATTACTTTGCATTTTAACTTTATAGCATTCAATATGGTTTTACCTTATTTGTTTTTGGTGTGATTGTTAACTTTACCTTAGTTCTGTTTAACTAAGAACACATTATTATGAAGACATTGTTAATTACTGACATCTCAGTTTAACTTTGAGTTCACTGCTGCCTTGGTAGAATTCTGAATGTTTTGGGCATGCCACGTGGCATGTCTGTTGACTAGAACACTGAAGTGTCTGAAGTCAGCCTCGTTGGGGGAGATGAAATGAAGGTTGTTTAGAGGGGTAAATAGAGAGATTTGAACAGCAGTAATCCTTTTTATTTTTTATATTAATCTTGCTGTTTTATTCTATCATATATTGATTATTTTATTGATTTATTAGTGACAAGTGAAAGATGTAATATCTGTGACAAAGGCAAAATTCTAAAGATTCTAAAGAATTTTGAAAAATTCTCTCTAGGAGGCAGAAACAGAATATTTTTGTGAAAGTAATACATTTTGTAAGGAATTAAATATCGCCATCATGATCTTAAGAGAAAAAGTGCTCTCATTTCTTACCTCCTTAAGGACAGAAATAGTATAGAGCAGGTCAGGTCAGGTTGGGAAGCATGCACTGGTACAGTTCATTGCTGCATCCACCACACAACAAAACATCTTGGGATCCTGGTTGGTGGCCCCCCAAGCAGACATGAGGTCCAGTCCCACCCTCCGGAAATGACCCCCCATCTGTTACAGCCAGGTGTTATCTGGGCATCCCCTTGGCCTGGTACAGCCACTCAGGTCCTCAACAATGAGGATCCTGCGAGCTGTAGCTCCATACCTGACGCTCCCTCACAATGCAAGTAATGTGCCTCATTCAGGACTCCATGAGCAACTGCTCATTCTACACAAAGTCAAACCAGAGATACCCAAGGATTCTTCGAAGAGACACAGTACCAAAGTAGTCCAGTCTTCGTCTCAGGTCACTGGCTAGCGTTCATGTCTCAGAACCATATAGTAAGACATGAAGCACCAGGACTCTAAAGACTTGGACCTTCGTCCATAGATATGGGGACTGCCACACACCCCTTTCCAGCGACCTCATGACCCCCCATGCTCTCCCAATCTGTCTACTGACTTCATAGGAAGAATCACCAGAGATATGAATGTCACTGCCGAGGAAAGTAAACAAAATGTTTGATCTCATGAAAAAAAATGAAATTTTTCATTCTCCATGAAAATAAAAAATGAAAAAAGAAATTACAGAATAATTAGTTATGAGAAAAATATTTTTATCAAGAAAATATGTATAAATATTTTCATATACAGTATATATTTATGGAAAAGATGAAATATAAAAACTATTTCAGACACTAAATGTAAATGTAAATGAAAGGGATGTACTGGCATTGTATGAGACAAATCATCAGTATATGAGGTAAGGTCAGTTTAAGATAGCCTTAATGTAGGGATCATGTGGTACTCAGCCTATTTTAATATTTTGTTGTTGTTGCAGTGAAAGCCTGAAATCTATGTTCACAAAAGCAAGTAGAAACAAACTGGAGTAGTATATTTTATTCAGTTTTACAAGAAGTAAACAAATTTTTTTTTACATAATATCTGGAGAAATATCATCCAACATATCTTTCATTCATTGAAAGATCATTCTTAACTTGTTCATTGAGGTTAAATGGATCCAGAATAAAAAAAAAATCTTCTTTTTTTAGGAAAATAGTTGTAAAATTTAACTAATTACATTTTGTAAACTATTATTAACCCCTCTTTATCTTGCTTCTCTTCTCTGTATCTTGATGTGTCACTTGGTGCCACTACTCTACAGTCAAGCTGCTCTTCTGCCAATTAAAAATGTCAGCTAAAGGAGCTTTGGAATCATCAGATGGAAAGATTCTGAACAGCACAGCACAAACTTTACTATGGAAGGGATGGCTAGTTGGCCAAGGTCTCCTGGTCTGTGACTGTGTCTGCCTTTCTGTCTTAAAGTTTTCATCTCCGCTGTCAACTGGTCATACATAGTTCAGCAGTTAATTAATGGACAGATCTAGTTGGATTCCATTTAACTTAATCGGATTCTACTTTGTTTTCTGTGTCATTTAAATCTGTATATTTATATGTATTAATTCTTTATTTAGTAGTTTGCATAATCTGTACTTGCATTTCACTTGACTTTGTCACAGCACTTTGCCCCTGCACTGAGTGAAGAATGCTATACAAAAATAAATTGTATTGTAATTATCAATGATTGTTCACAATAATTTTTAGTTGATTAAAACTGCAATCTTCGTTCACTCTTTTCTGCTTTTCATTAGTTTGGTCAGGTAACTTTTGAAGTTATTAAAGAACCTATTTTTAATTCTTTGCGTCCAAAATTTAATTTTCTTCTTTGGACCTACTATTTTATTAGATATGTCAAATACTGTTTTATTTGATTCCTGAAGTGAGAAGTTAATCTTTTTCAAAAGCCAAAGTGTGTCTGCAAGCTAACATAACTTCAGGTTCCAATTTGTATTTTTGAAGAACTGCACAAGGTCAGAGTTTTTGTTTGATAGGAATATATTGTAATTATTTCAGCTCTCAGATCATCACAAAGTGTTTTTAAAAATGTGACTTTGAAAAAACCAGAAAACATCTGCTAGTAATAATAATAAAAATAAATTTAACTTGAGTTGTTTATTTGCATTGGAAAAATGAATAAATAATTAAATACAGTAAAATGAATTCATTCTATTTAGATAATAAATTACACAATGACAAATACAATGCTGTATGCATCGTACAATAGGGACGTTTAGTATCATGACAGACTGCAGGATCTCTTCTTCTGGTTTAGGTGAGTTCTGATCAGTGTTCCATCAAATTCTCTTTATTTATTGATTGCCACAAAATTTTTCCAGTAGTACAACTGATCCAAGGTATTATGAATGATGGCTCACAGAATTGCTATAAGGTTTTGTGGAACCCTGGACTTCCCCAGAACACAGCTTAAGAATCACTGGTATACTGTGTAGACTAAGCCCCAGACACAGACAGGAAGACATGGCAAATTCACCACTGCATGTTTATTTACAATACTATATACAAGTCCTTAAAGTGCACACAACCCACTTTCCCCAAAGTCCAGGCCCTTCTCAAACTGCCTTTTCTCCTTCAGACCACCTCCACTCTCTTCTCCTTCTTAGTCCTCTCCTCACCCAACTCCAGCCCTGAATGAAGGGAGGCGGCCCCTTTTATAATCACCCGGATGTGCTCCAGGTGGGTTCCATGGACACACCCCCGTGTGGCAGAAATGCTGGCTGCATCCCCAGAAGCACTCCGGGTGTCCCTGCTCCTCTTCCCCCCAGCACTTCCTGGTGTGGCGGAAGTGCTGAGGTCCAGGGCTCCAAAGGCATGGAGGCGCCCCCTGGTGGTGACCACGGGCCCCTACAGGGTTGAGCTTCAAAGCACTGTACCCATGGTCCCCATAGCAACCACAGTGGCTGCCCCCATGTGGTCTGAGATGGACACATGCCCTCTTCCGGTCCTCCAAGGCAGCCTGGCCGGGTCGCCGCCCCAGGCATCTGCGACAACTGTAATAAAATTATACAGACAGACAGACAAATAGATAGATAGATAGATAGATAGATAGATAGATAGATAGATAGATAGATAGATAGATAACTTCATTAATCCCAAGGGGAAATTCACATACTCCAGCAGCAGCATACTGATAAAGAACAATATTAAATTAAAATAACACTGTAGTCAATACAAGTGATTCATGACCTGGTCATCACTCTACCTTCCAACACTGTAACAATTGACCCATCCATACTTTTTGTTATATTCATTTATGTTTGTTCTCCTTGCTTTTAGAATAATTTTTAACATTTTTTACTGATTTATTAGAGCTACTGGAGGCCTGAATTTCACTGAAGGAATGAATAAAGTATCTATCTATCTATCTATCTATCTATCTATCTATCTATCTATCTATCTATCTATCTATCTATCTATCTATCTATCTATATCTATCTATCTATCTATCTATCTATCTATCTAAAATCTCTTGGCAATAGGAACTAATGATCTTCTAAAATGTTCTGTTCTACAATGAGGTGAGAGAAGATGACTGCTATATTTACTTCTCTGACCTACCAAAATGTCGAGGAGAGGGTGACTGCCGATGTCAAGGATTTCCTGTACCTTCCTTTCCATACACCTTTCCACCATTCCTGCCCATTCTTTAAACATGACACAACAGCTATATTATTAGAGTACTTTTGAATGCGGTAAAAGTCCAATGTATATATGTTGCTGGCAATGTGTGAAAAGCAGGCATTGTATAGAATGCCTTGGAAGACAAAGTATGAAATGTCTGTGTTACCTTAATATGCTATGTGCTTTCCCTAGGCATTATACAGAATGACTTGCCAGTTTGCCTATTGGCATTACATAGAATGCCTAGGAAATGTTTGAAATGTTAATCATTTCATACTTTGACGTCTCATTTTCGGCACATTGTCGGTAACAAATATAATGCCTGCTGTGTATAATGTGAGCAGTAATGGAGCCAGAACAGCCCTTTTGGGGCCCCAACATTGTTCACTACCATTCCATGAGGCACAGTTCCCCAGTTTGAAAACTGCAATCATCCAGTCAGGTAGTTATGAATCTAAGAGGTGAAGATGGATTAATAATGTTTGCAGAAAATGAAACCATTGAGCTCAAACACATTTAAGGAATACTTTAAATCTCTTAATCACTGATAGTGTAAAGAAAGTAAGGTGTAATTCAAGGGCATCTTTAAAAAAATGAAAATGCTATGGCTCAGTTCTGCCTGCATAAAAGAGCTTTCTCAACCTTTGTGATTCTTTGAAATTTAAGATACCAAAATCTCATTACAAAGTAGGAAAACTGCAGGCACAGATGGTTATTCAGTAGAAATTTATCTCAGCTGTATTGTTCATGGCAATGTGTTTTGAAGCTAGAGAAAATAAAATTCCAGCAAAACACACTATACCAAATGTCAATTATTGTCATATGGACCAATGGCCTTTCCATTTGTCATCCTCTTCATAGCTGTCCTTACTTCCTCCTTGCTAATCCATTGCACTTCCTGATTCACTATCTCTACATCATCCAACCTCTTCTCTCTTTCATTCTCTTCATTCATCAGCTTTTCAAAGCACTCTTTCCATCTGTTCAACACACTCTCCTTGCCTGTGAGTAAGTTTCCATCTTTATCCTTTATCACCCTAACCTGCTGCACATCTTTCCCAGCTCAATCCCTCTGTCTAGCCAATTGGTACAGGTCCTTTCTCCCTCCTTAGTGTCCATACTTTCATACAACTCCTCATATGCCATTTCTTTAGCCTTTGCCACCTCCCTCTTCACCTTGCGTCTTATCTCCTTGTACTCTTGTCTACTTTCTGCATCTCTCTGACTATCCAACTTCTTCTTCACCATCCTCTTCCTCTGTATACTCTTCTGTACTTCCCTTTTCCACCCCCAGGTTTCCTTTTCCTTCTTCCTCTGTCAAGATGTCACACCAAGCACCCTTCTTGCTGTCACCCTTACTACATCTGCTGTAGTTTCCCAGCTATCTAGTAACTCTTCACTGCCACCCAGTGCCTGTCTCACCTTCTCTCTAAATTCAACCTTGCAATCTTTCTTTTTCAACTTTCACCAATTGATCCTTGGCTCTGCCCTCACTCTCTTCCTCTTCTTGTTCTTCCTCTCCAACATCATCCTAAAGACCACCATCCTACATTTTCCCCTGCCACCACTTTGCAGTCTTTAATCTCCTTCAGATTGACTCTTCTGCATAGGATGTAATCTACCTGTGTGTGTCTTACTCCACTCTTGAACTTAACCCTATGTTCCTATGTTCATCCAACTCACTCCAAAAATTTTCTTTCTCCTCCATTGCACACCCAACTTGCAGGGCATATGCATTAATATGCACTAAAATCAAAATGGGTTGTTTTTCATTCTGGAACAAGAAGTTTTTACTAGTACTGCAAGTTATTTCTGCAAAGTTATAGCATGATGATTCAAAAACACAACCTTTCTCACAATTAAGCAGAAATGTTATGGTGTGGCATTTATGTTCCTCAGCAGGTGTCATTACATTAATTTGGACCAGAGTCCCTACACTGCTGACTGAAATGCACCACCACCAAACCACGACAGAGCCAACACCATGCTTCACCTAAGTCTGCAGACCAAATTTTCTTCTAACATACTTTGTGAACCCAAACTTTCAAATTTGGACTCATTGATCTATAAGACTTTCTGGTCATTCCATGGCATATGGTCTTTCATTTACTACAGTCCCCTGATGATTTTATTTCTGTATGAAAGTTTCCTAAAAGCATTTCTTTTAAATCTTTGAAGTGTGTACTTTGGGTACCATTTTGACTACACCAGCTGGTTTTTCTTCTGTTCCTTAAAGAAGTAACATTTTAAGTATTGTCAATCAGATACAGAATCAGATACAGAAAGCTTTTTGGGTCTTCCACTTCATTTTCTTTCTTTAGCCTACCCAATTTCTTGAAATTTAATTTTGACAGGTTGGACACCACATCTTGAAAATGTGTTATTCCTTATTGACCATAGCCTTTTTGGCACAAAATATGATTCTTTTTACTGACATAGTGTGTTTGTCATCAATCTGGAGTTTATCTGCAGTTTGTTTACAATTTTATTCTCATTCAATAAATTAGTTTTTTATGTAATCTTTACATTTTGGAGTTTATTATTATACTTTTATTTTGCTAATACTTTATACATTATGTTTTTAATATTTGATTGTTTACAATTTATCGTTCTGTTGCAACACCATTTTTGTTTTTAGAGGCATGCCACCATTTTGAGTTTTTGTCTCTGGGTCGTGTTGATGGGTTGTTAGGGATGTATCCAGGAAGTTGCGTCACTATAATGTCAGCAACTGCATGCTGATATTTCAAGTGGCTCATCTACACACTGAAGTGTCCAATTTTTTGAAAAATAGAATTTGGTTACTAAATTCTTGACAACAAACTTTGCACAACTTTTCCTTATGATTCTTTGGGTTTAATTTTGGCTATGTGATTTGTTCTTTTTCCACCTCCTGATCCCTAACCACTAGGAGAAAACAAGAGAGCAAATCAAGATTGTTGACAACTTCAAATATTTATGATCAATGGTTGCCAATACAATCAACAATGTAAGAACTAGAAAGGCCCAAGCCTGGAGAGCCTTCTGGAAGTTAAAAAGTATCTGGCAAATCAACTTAAGATCCGGATATTTAATGCCTCATGCCTGAGCATTCTTCTTTACGGTAGAGAAGCTTGGACTTTGAGCAAACAAATCAAAAGAACTCTAGATAGTTACACAATGAAATGCTACAGAATCATGCTGAAAATTAAACATACTGACCACATCTCAAACACTGAAATCTACAGTTGCCTAAACCTAAAACCGATATCAGAAATCATCATCAAAAGGCAACTCATATAAATAGGACACATGCTCTGATGAAACCAAGAAGAACCAATAAGAAAGTACGCCCTATATGAACCATCTCAGAGATTTGGAAGGCCAAAAGTCGGTCATCCAATAACAACATATGCCAGTGTCATCAATCATGATATGAAACTGTCACCAGCCACAATCGAATGAGAAGTGCAACATCCGGAGTCATGGAGGAAACTTGCTGTTACATGCACAAACTCTGTCTAATGACAGCAGCAACCAGCAATCGACCAATGTTGATATTGATCCCTAACCACTACTGTCTTAATCTCATTTCTAATTTTGCATCAATTTCCGAGGTCTGTACATTAATTCTCACCTTCTGCCTTGGCCAGTTTTAGTTTGACATAAGACCTCTTCAGTAATACTGTTTCTGGTTTCCTTCCAATACGCCCATGTATTTGTTAAATTGTACCATTAGCATATCTGGTAAGGCTAATCACTACTTCATTATCTTTAACCTGAATCAAGTATGCTGTGGAGGAATTTAACTAATATTGTATATGGCTGTGATGCCTTGAGGAAAGGACTAGGAAACAAACCAGTGTTTTTCTATCCATCTCACAAGATACTGTAGAAATATAATGTAGCATCTACAACTTGCCTGAACTCAAAAGCTTGCATATTGTAATCTGTTCAGTTACCAAATAAAAGGTGTCATTTTTATTGACTTCTCACTGGAAAACACATGAAATTATTCTTTATAATGTCAACGTTCATTTAAAATTATTGTAATGTTTTCAAAAGCAAACAAAAATATACCGATCGGATCAAGAGCTTTTTCTGGGTGACCTATGATTTTCAAAACAATACAACAGATACATTTTGACCAGTGTAAATGCAAATAATAGAACAGCATTACAAATATAACGAGGTTCGCACTTGAAACCTGTCACAGCTTGTTCTTCAACTAGTGCGACAATCAAGTGATTACACAAAAAAATAAAAGCTAAGTAAAACAAGATCTTCATTAGTCTTTGCTTTTGGCAATGTTACCTGTAAAAGGGATACTTTATTGTCTATAACTTGTTTTAATGATGTTACATTAAAATTTTAGTTAGTTCAATTTCATTTTACTGCTTTATTTTTTATGATCATATTTTGATTGGATTGAAAAAATACAAGGCCTAAACAAATAATTACAACTAGTTTTGAAAGTAACAGACATAAAAATACAAAGGAGGAAAAAGAAAGGGCTGAAAAAAATTTAATCATAGATGAAGTTTTGAGTATTGTACTGATAAAACCCAAGGTATAATATTCATTTTATTAATGGTCAAATGAATAGAGAAGGACAGAAGGATAAGAGACCAAGAAGAAAGGGATTTCTTTACATTCTTTAAGGTGCAGTTGTATTTTGAGGCAACAGTGAATAGTGGAAAAATGATGTGCTGATATAATAATAATAATAACTTTATTTATATAGCACCTTATCGTGCATGCAACTCAAGATGCTTTCCAAAGATTAATCAACAAAAACAAAGATATACTACATTTACTTGGATTATTACCATTAATTAATACTAGGGTCATTTCAAAAAATGTAAGTGTACTAAATACAAAATCAACTTGGTATTGTTAAACAAAATTTAACCACTAAAGTGCAAAACAAATATTCATTCTGATCAGAAATGATTTTCTAATTAAAATATTTACACATTAAGGATGACAATAGAAAACCATATCTAATTAATATTTAGAGAAATAAATATATGCAGTATATATATTTACATTTTACCTAGACACATGTGCATGAAATGGAAACAGTTTGATGTTATTAAAATTAATGAAAAGATACAAAAGCAAATAAAACTGGTGGTTTCGGTTGATTTAAGATGTAGATGGAGTTTTGTTTTTTTTTATTCCAGGATGTGATTAGTTGAACAGCTGACACAGAGGAGAGGAAATCAAAAAACTCCTACAATAGGCCATAGGAGAAAATAAACCTCTGGAGGACCGCAGTCAAAAGACAAAAGCGAGCAAATCAAATTTGCTCTGACTTTCATGACGGATAAACTGATTACCATCAGATGTAACTATTTGATTATATATATTGTCAAGCCTGCGGTGGGCTGGCGCCCTGCCTGGGGTTTGTTTCCTGCCTTGCACCCTGTGTTGGCTGGGATTGGCTCCAGCAGAACTTTGTGACCCTGTAGTTAGGATATAGCGGGTTGGATAATGGATGGATGGATATTGTCAAGCTTGGGTCACAAAGTTGCACAAGAGCAGGTTTTCTAAGGAGTAGAAACTGTATTGCTGTTCTGCCAGTTACAAACACAAGTCTCTTACAGAGGCAATCTGGCCTGACAAGGAACAGCCATCAAACGTGACGCATTTGCCCCGTCTTCTGCTCAAAAGAACACAAAGTCCTCTTCATCAAGGGGATCCAGCAGGCCAGTAGCAGTAGCTAGAGCGGAGGAAGTATGGGAGAAGAGAGGCAGGTGAGTGAGAGATCTCAGGATGGTTGCGGCTCAATCTTTTAAATGCTTATAGCCCTCCGCGAGCAGCACGTCATGTGGGAAGCCAGCAGGCAGGCAGCTACTCCCACACAGAAGTACTGAAGAAGTGTGTTTCTTTTCCATTGAAAAACTATTTAATAGGGGATTTCTGAAAGGCCACTGCATCCCCCTTTGGCAGCAGTAATGTCAACTTTATATATAAAGTTTATAACTTTTTATCGAGCACAGGCCTACGAATTCTGGGGCAAAATGGGGTGGTGGCTATGGCCTGAGGGACCCCAGGCCCGGAAGGTAGTAGAGCAGGTGGCCTGTGAGGGCTTGGTCAACGCAATGCCCAGCTCCCTCGCCCAGCAGGTCCGGCGGCATCCCTACAAGGACATGCCAAGACTCCTGGAAGTCCTCGAGCGTCAGCTCGTGGTCCTCCAAGTTGGGGGGTCAGAAAGACCAGCTCGTGGGAATCGACAGGGACGGGCGGCCACCCCCGAGCCCCCTCGAAGCGCTGCAGAAGCGCCAGAAAGACCCAAAGAGAAGCCGGCCTCTCCGCACTGTTACAAGTGCGGTGAGACCGGCCACCTGCGGCCAACCTGTCCTATGAACATCCCCGCTGAGCCGATGGACTGCACCTGGGCATCAACGGAGAGGTACTGTACCCCGTCGCATCCCTTGGTGAGTCCAAACACGGGAGTGGTGTTATTAAATGGGCATGCGATGGTGGCTTTGTTCGATTCCGGCAGCAACATAACCATTGTGGCTCGCCGTTATGTGTTACCGCGACAGTGGCTAAAACAACACCTACAAGTCACTTGCGTGCATGGAGGGACCAAGTAGTATCGTTCCGCAAAATGTTATATCACCTGGAAGGGGGAGTTGACTAAGCTGGTGGTTGCAGTGTTGCCTGAACCCCCCTATCCGGTGATCTTGGGACAAGACTGGTCACATAAAAATTGCGGTAAGACACACACCGCTCCTAGGGCCTCGTTGGGTCTGGCTATGAGGGGGCAAGGCGCCCCTCCCGCGGTCTCTACGGCATGCTCTGGGGCAGGCCCTAATGGCGCTGGTACATCGGGGGACACTTCCTCGGCGACGGACCCTGACCAGGAAGAATTCGCCGGGGAAGGGACTAGCCAGGGAACTCTTCCGGTGGCCAGGTCACAAGACCCTCTGGGTAGCTTGGATCACGATCCACACCGGCCTCATTCAAGAGGGAGCAGTGGAATGATGATTCCCTGCAATTTGCCCGGAATGCGGTGGTTCTTGCCAAACAGCTCACAAGCCGACGGTTCCATACCACGCAAGCCCTTTTTTGTGCTTGAAAATGATCTGTTGTATCGGGTGGCGACCCATGAGGGCGAGGTGCGGAAGTTGCTGCTAGTTCCGCGTACCTTCCGGTGGGAGGTATGCGAACTAGCTCATGCTCACCTCCTAGGCACCCACCTCGGGGCCGAAAAGACCCTGGAGAGAATTAAGCTCCACTTTTACTGGCCTGGGATTAACGAGGAGGTCTGGCGTTTCTGCCAATCCTGTCCGGAGTGTCAGATCCGCCAGATTCCTAGGAGGGACCGCGCTCCTCTCGTCCCTATACCCTGATCGATGTCCCTTGATAGAATAGGGGTCGACTTAGTAGGACCCCTGGAACCCTCAAACCGTGGCCATAAATACATATTGGTTATGGTGGATTACGGCATCCGATACCCAGAGGCGGTTCCCCTGCACTCCGCTAACACCAAAAATATCACACGGGAATTAGTCAATTTATTTTCCCAGAGTGTGTATTCCCAAAGAAGTCCTCATGGACCAAGGTACACACTTCACCTCGGATACGTTCAGGGAGGTGGCCAAATTACTGCACCTGAAGACGTCTGTCTATCACCCGCAGACAGACGGGTTGGTGGAGCATTTTAACCAGACGCTTAAACAGATGCTCCGCAAAGTAGTCAACGCGGACGGCAGGAACTGGGATCAGCTCTTCCCGCTTGTGCTTTTTGCCTACCAGGAGGTACCTCAGGCCTCTACAGGCTTCTCCCATTTTGAATTGTTATATGGGGGACAACCCCGAGGCATTTTGGATATACTTAAAGAGGGCTAGGAGGCCGAGGCCCTTCCCTCCTCTAACATATTGGAATATGTGGCGCAACTGCGTGACAGGCTCACTAAAATCAGGCCCCTCCTGAAAGACCACGTGACTCTTGCGCAGGCAGCGCAGGCCGGTGTTACAATCGTAACTCTGTCCTTCGGGAGTTCCGCCCGGGGGATCGGGTGATGGTGCTCGTTCCTACCTCCCACTCTAAGTTACTCGCTCACTGGCAAGGGCCATACGAGGTTAAGGAAAGAAAGGGACTCGTCGACTATTTGGTTAAACAGCCCAATCATCGGCCGAGTGAGAGGATCTACCATGTAAACTTATTGAAACCCTGGAAAGACAGGGAGGAGCTTTCCGACTCCCGGAGGTCCCTCTCCCTGTTCGCATGCACGACTGCCCTTAACCTCAGTGATGAGCTGACGCCCCTACAGCAGCAGGAGTTAACCCATGTGATCCGAGCCATCCCCGAAGTAGTGAGCAAGTCACCTGGCCAGACCTTGCTGATTGCGCATGACATAGTCACGGACCCCAGAGTAATCATCCGGGAGAGACCCTATAGACTCCCGGAGGCAAAACGCGCTGAAGTGGAATTGGAGATGCAACGAATGTTGGATATGGACATTATTGAGGAGAGCCATAGTCCCTGGTCCAGTCCTATCGTCCTCGTTTCCAAGCCAGACGGCTCCTGGAGGTTCTGTAACGACTTTAGACGTCTGAATCAGGTCTCTAAATTCGATGCCTACCCGATGCCCCGCATTGACGACGTGCTTGAGCGGCTGGTTACTGCTCGATACTTGACTACTCTTGACATGACGAAACGGTATTGGCAAATTCCCTTAATGGCATCCGCAAAAGAAAAAATGGCCTTTAGCACCCCTAGCAGACATTGGCAATACAAGGTCCTCCCATTTGGGCTGCACGGGGCCCCAGCGACCTTTCAACGTCTGGTGGATAGAGTGCTGAAGCCCCACCAGTCCTATAGTGTCGCCTATTTGGATGACGTAGTCATCTATTCCGGCACCTGGGAGGAGCATCTATTGCAGGTCTCTGCTGTCCTCACAACACTAGCTAAAGCCAGCCTCCGCATAAACCCTCGAAAGTTTTTTTTTGGCTTAAAGGAGGCCAAGTATTTAGGCTACCTGGTGGGATGGGGACAAGTGAGACCACAGTGTTCAAAAATCAAGGACATCTTGGAATGGCCCCGTCCGAATACCAAGAGACAGGTGCAGGCTTTCTTGGGGTTGGCAGGGTACTACCGCCGGTTTGTACCCCGTTTCTCCAAAAGGGCAGCACCCTTGACCAATTTAACAAAAAAGGGCGCTCCTTTATACGTGGTATGGAACGCATTCAGTGATCTAAAGAAGGCCCTAACGTCGGCACCTGTATTAAGGATGCCCGATTTTGGGCTCCCTTTTATTCTCCAGACTGACGCTTCGGACACAGGCCTGGGCGCCGTGTTGAGCCAAAGCGTCGATGGTGTCGAACACTCCGTGATGTACGTAAGCCGGAAACTGCTGGGCCGAGAGACCCGGTATGCGGCAGTGGAGATGGAGGCCTTGGCCACTAAGTGGGCGGTGACCCATCTCCATTACTACCTGTTGGTGACTGATCACGCTTCACTTCAGTGGATGTCCCTACATAAAGAGTCGAATCCGCGGGTCACCAGGTGGTTTCTGGATTTACAGCCGTATAAGTTCTCCGTCACTTATCGTCGTGGCACCCTTCAGGCCAATGCCGATGCCCTCTCTCGTATCCACGACCTCTCGGTTAGGTCCGCCTGACCTGACGGTTTTGGGCTAAGGGGGGGTCGTGTCACGCACGCGTGAGTAGGAGACCGCGGACGGATCTTAACACACCTGGGAAGACATTCGCTGGCAGGGAATGGCGGGGTACTAACTTTCTCCCTCTGCTTTCTTACAGAAAAAAAGACGCTCCACCACCATAAGCCGGGTTTGCCCGCAGTTCGTTACTTCCGCCCTTACTCCTCCATTTTCCCTGATGTCATCGATCCCATCTTCCCTCACGGTTCCTTCCCAGCATTCCTCCACTTCCGGCTCCTCCTTCATAAAATGGCCGCCGACGCCATGAATGAACGTCGTGCATATGTGAACTTTCTGTTTACATATTTTGACCCTTTGTTTATTTTGTACTGTGGAGAATTTCACAGTATACGGGGCTGGAAACTTCAAACCTTTATGTTGTGTCCTGATTCATCTTTTACAATATATATATATTATATATATATATATATGACATGATATAGAGCATTTAAGGGCGGAAGAGTGTAATAGGACTAATTCATTTTATAACTCAACACATCTTTATAAGAACTAAACAAATTAGGGATGTGATGGAGATGTGAAGGTCCATAACCAAGACAAATAAGATTATTGTTGGCATATAAAGAAATGTTTTGGAGGATGCCAAGAGTAGTAATTGTGTTGGTCAGATGCAGCTTATGAAGGCTAATGACTAAAATCTGAAGAAAAAAATTCAAAAGAAGATGGGATATGGGATTTCCTTGGTCATTTCTGAATTAGTACATGTAACCGCTGAGGAAGTTGACCAGATTAATAAATTATACTCAAAAGTCTATCAAAAGAAAGGCCTAGTTCATGTCGTCAAATGCTTTTTCTGCATCTGGTGAGAGAATGGCAGCTGGAGATGGTAATGGTGGAGTTTTATTAATCATAAGACGGAAGCAGCACAGTACAGGAGTACAGCATAATGGAACCAAAAGAAACCTGTTTAGGTTTATTAACTTTTCGATGATAGTCTGAAATTCTAGTGAGAAATTCTGCCAGCACTTCTGCATCCGAGTATCTCAAAGATATCAGGCAGTAATTTGAGTAGTTTTTCTTCAGCCTTTTTTCAAAATATTTTAATTATACCTTTATCAGTAATCATTTTTGTGGAACAAATGGCAGAATTTAAAATTAGGAAAAGTACCATAGACACCTGCTTCCAAAAAATGGATAGCAAGTTTATCAGAATGTGCCAATCTTCCTATACTCACAGACACAATGTAAGCATAGTAAATAAATTCAGTTTGCAGCCTAGCTTTATAAGAAGCTTTAATTTTTCGCAATTCTTCCCGAACCTTTCTAATTATAAACTGCCATTTTGTTTGAGTGGAAGTGTGTTTACAAATTTAGTGTCATATTCTGTACATTTAGTGAATTTTAAAAAAAAACTTTATCCATGATTTATAGTGAATAAAATATAAAGGGTAGCATTTTTATACAATATGTATTTCAGCATTGAAAGTAGAGATGGTCTTTGTATGAATATATATTGCTAAAAATGTGATCAGCACTTAGGTTTTTGTTTTAACCAATAATTTTTACACAGTCTTTCCTAATATTACACACATATCAAGTAGAGTTGGAGGATAGCTCTGGTTAATAGCTATTGTTGAGTCTAAGAAAAAATAATAAAGGGAACAGGGTAGGACATCATGGTTTGCCTTCCTCTTTGCCAACTAAATGATGGTGACTTCCTCTGTTGATGGGTTTTTAAGTTGCAAGGCCAGGAAAAGTGGAGTCTGCAAGTCTGTAGATGATGTTATTGTTCCTCTATATTACTGTACAGATCTGAGGATATAACAAGAAAATTTGTTATAGTCTTTGTTAAGCACAAATCCTACCCCAATGCATGCAATAAACTGAGTGGAGATTGTTCTTAGAGTCATTTATATGCAGATCAAAGAGTAAGTGAGATAATACACTTCCTTGTGGTGAACCAGAGGTTGTTTGGAAGAAAGCTATTAATTCTCACCCTCTGATCTCTGACTGTAAGGACAACAGTGACCCAGTTGATAAGATTAAAAGCGAAATGAAAATTACACATTAGCTTAGCCTCCAACAGGGAACATTGAATACAATGAAAAACTGAAGATAAGTTAACTAAAAACTATTTTATATCGTCCTTATTTTCTCCAACATACTGATGAATATGGTTCCGGAGGTATTTTCTAGTAACTTGTAGAAAAGTCTTACTTTAATGAGTCCAACAAATCCTAAACCTTGCACAATATCAGATTATTCACACCCTTTTCAAACATTTTCATGTGAGGTAGAAGCTGCTGGTTTATAATCATTGTGTTGAATAGAATATTTAATTTTTTCCCCACTGAGACCACTACTGATACTTTCCAAACCCAATGAACTGTTTGCCGATTCAGTATCATTGGGAAAATAAAGGAAAAAAGACACTTAACTGCCTATCACACTTCATGACACTCCTTTCCTCTTCTTAATGAGGTTAAAACATTTCAAAACTTTAAAACTATTTGTAAGAGCCATTTGCTAGTTATTTAAGTTACATTAAATGTTTGCCTATGAGTGCATAGTCTATGGGAGGTTCTTAAAGCCCCCAGAAGTTGAATTGAATTGGTATAGTCTAATTATTTCTAGCCTCTCTGACTTTAGATTAGCCTCAGTTTGTGGCCTGCCCTGCAGTGTGTAATGCATGGAGGGCACATGGTTTTAAACTGTGCCTTAATGTGCGTAATAGTATGAAATGCAACACGCTCTATTGAACATGCATTGCCATACGATTAGAGCGTACTGAAGGTGAAGTAAAGCATCTTTAAGTACAGAAGCAACTAAAGTTTGACAAGAAATGTTAAGTTTAGAGAAGAGACAATTTTTCCCATTTTTTGCCTTTTAATCTACATGTATAACTACCTTTTATCTTTATTCTTGTGTGGAATGTTTGCTTTGAATTTTCACTAAATCTTAAAACAAACATTTGGACTGAGAGATTTCTTTCGGCACACGTTTGACCTGTGCTTGATCCTGCCTTACGCACCAACAGCCACACTATCCTTTTAATTGCAGTATCATAGGAACGCATACCCAGAAGTCATTGAAAACCAAGGTAATCATGTAAATTAAAGTGCAGATTACATTCTTTAACAAAATCAGCTTCTGATTGCCAATCTTCACCCATATCCTCATTGACCTAATGCTCCAACTTTATTCAGTTCACCTTCAAAATTATTTTTATGCTTTAGTTTAACTTCCCATCTACCATTTTTCTGCCAATAACATCTGCTATCTGTTTTTTTGCTAATTAAGTACCAACAGGAGTAATTTTGGTGACATAAGGGTTGCAAATATAAAGAACAATGCAAAACTGAAGGATGTGAAAGAATTTCCGCAGACTGTATTGATACCAAATGTGGTGCTATCACATTACTGTTGTGCTTTACATTTACAGTATGTGAAAAGCCATTAAATGAATACTGCTAGAGAAGATTATACTTGCTGCATTATAATTATTCTATTATTCTATTATTATACTTGTGAAGTTGTCATTGGTTTTCAGTCAAAGCAGTCACTCAGTTTCTAAGTCATATTTTTCCATGAGGGTTATGCACTATTTACTATTTACATGAGAAAACTGGATATGAAGTCCAGTCTGGTCACTGTCTATGACTAGGTATGTTTTATCTTTTCCAGATATTTGTTGCTTTCTCTTGTATTTTAAAAGACATATGTTCATCCTGGCACAGTATGTGATTGAGTCAATGTGTCTGAGGTGTGGTATGATGTGGCGCAGTGGATAATGCACTGGATTTTAAAACAAATGTTACCTGTTTCAGGTACAACAACAACAACATTTATTTATATAGCACATTTTAATACAAACAATGTAGCTCAAAGTGATTTACATGATGAAGAAAGAGAAAAAAGACAAAGTAAGAATTAAAATAAGACAAAACTCATTAACATAGAATAAAAGTAAAGTCCGATGGCCAGGGTGGACAGAAAAAACAAAAAACAAAAAACTACAGACAGCTGGAAAAAAATTAAAATCTGCAAGGGTTCCCGACCATGAGACCGCCCAGCCCCCTCTGGGCATTCTACCTAACATAAATGAAACAGTCCTCATTGTATTCAGGGTTCTCATGGAAGGACTTGATGATGATGGTCATGTGGACTTCTGGCCTTTAATCCATCAATGTAGGAACATCATGGTGCTTTGATTAGGTGGTGGTGATGCAGGTCACCACCACAGAAAACTGGGAAGAGAACAGAAGAGAGAGTAAGGGTTAGTATGGATTTTGGAGCCACCATGAATAGTTATGACAATTAATTGAATATACTGAGCATCAGGATTAAACTAAAATGAAGTTATGAGAAAGCCATGTTAAAGTAATGTGTTTTTAGCAGTTATTTAAAGTGCTCCACTGTATTAGCCTGGCGAATTCCTATTGGCAGGCTATTCCAGATTTTAGGTGCATAACAGCAGAAGGCCACCTCACCACTTCTTTTAAGTTTTGCTCTTGGAATTATAAGCAGACACTCATTTGAAGATCTAAAGTTACAATTTGGAATATAAAGTGTCAGACTTTCCGATATATAAGATGGAGCGAGATTATGTAAGGCTTTGTAAACCATAAGCAGTATTTTAAAGTCAGTTCTGAATGACAAAGGTAATCAGTGTAGTGACATTAAAACTAGGGTGATGTGCTCAGAATTTCTTTTCCTAGTTAGGACTCTAGCAGCTGCATTCTATACTTGTCGCAAGCGATTTATGTCATTTTTGGGTAGTCCAGAGAGGAGTGCGTTACAGTAATCTAGTCTACTGAAAACAAAAGCGTGAATTAATTTCTCAGCATCTTTCAATAATATAAGAGGTCTAACTTTTACTATGTTTCTTAAGTGAAAAAATGCTGTCCTAGTGATCTGATGAATATGCGATTTAAAATTCAGGTCACAGTCAACAGTTACCCCTAAATTCTTTACCTCCGTCTTGACTTTTAATCCTAATGCATCAAGTTTATTTCTAATAACCTCATTATATCCATTATTGCTAATCACTAAAATTTCTGTTTTCTCTTTATTTAGCTTGAGAAAATTACTATTCATCCATTTAGAAACACAAGTAAGTCATTGTGTTAGTGAATCAAGATAGTCGGTGTCATCAGGTGCTATTGATAAATACAGTTGTGTGTCATCAGCATAGCTGTGGTAGCTCACATTGTACCCTGAGATAATCTGACCTAATGGAAGCATGTACGTAGATCGAAAAGAGTAGTGGACCCAGGATAGAGCCTTGAGGAACACCATATAGGATATCATGTATCTTTGAGTTGTAATTACCACAACTAACAAAGAATTTTCTACCTGCCTGGTGGGATTCAGACCAATTTAAGACACTGCCAGAGAGGACCACCCATTGATTAAGGTGATTTCTAAGAATATTGTGATCAATGGTGTCAAATGCGGTACTCAGATCTAAGAGGATGAGAACAGATAAATGGCCTCTGTCTGCATTTACCCGCAAGTCATTTACTTCTTTAACAAGAGCAGTTTCTGTGCTGTGATTTGTTCTAAAACCTGACTGAAATTTATCAAGAATAGCATGTTTATTGAGATGGTCATTTAACTGCATAATGACTGCCTTCTCTAGAATTTTACTTAAGAAAGGCAGGTTAGAAATGGGTCTAAAATTTTCAAAAGCAGTGGGGTCAAGATTATTTTTTTTGAGTAGGGGTTTAACTACAGCAGTCTTAAGACAGTCTGGGAAGACCCCTGTATCTAATGACAAGTTTACTATGTCAAGAATATTATCAATTAGCACGTCTGATACATCTTTGAAAAAACTTGTTGGTATTGCGTCAAGGACACAGGTTGAGGGTCTCAGTTGAGAAATTATTTTATATAAATCAGGTAAATCTATCCTGGTGAAAGAGTTTAATTTGTTTATAACAGAGTACTGGGGCTTAAGAGGATCTGCAGTGCTGGGGAGATGTACTATATTATTTCTAATATCATTAATTTTTTGATTGAAAAATACAGCAATAGCCTCAAAATTTCACTGGAAGTATTTTGGAGGCATTCCTTTGAGTTACCTGGGTTTAGCAGACAATCAATCATAGAGAATAAGACTCTCGGATTACTAGCATTGTTATTTATAATTCTAGAGAAACAGCAGCACCTCTCAAGACTGACTGTTTTATTGTATTCTGTTATTTTAACCTTCAATATCTCATAGTGGATAGTTAGTTTAGTTTTTCTCAGGTATTTTCTTAGGTATGTCAAGTCAAGTTTATTTATATAGCACTGTGACCACAAGCTGGTGCCAGAGAGTCCCAAACCACAGACACAGCAATACACCACACATGAAGTAGAATAAAATTACTTACAAAACACTTTCCAGACATCAACCAAAGTACACAATAATTTCACAATTCTTTCTCCTTTCTCATCCAGTTGAGTGTTGCAATTAATGAGTCAGAGTTAGGAGGCAGTGGGCTCCCTTTTACGCTGGACCAGGGAATTGCTTCTGGTGTTATGTCTTGTCTTCCTGGAAGAACTTCTGGGCCTTAAAGAAAGTAAGGAGGACCTCCTCTGGCAACACTCTCTATCGACAAACAGGGACCTTGACAGGGCTGAACTCCCAAACACCTCTGGGGGTGTCCCGACTGGGCTGCCACACGATGAGAACCACAACCAACTTCCATATGGGGGAATGGAATTGCTCCAAGGTTCCGTGTTGTGCTGGTCCATCTATTATTTTATACTGGCTGGGCACAAAGTTATCTTTTCGTCTAGCTGGCCAATCCATTTGTCGTTCCAGTCGGGCCTTTCGTCCAGGTAATGAACCATGCTCCTCCCAGGCCAGGATGCCTGTTCTTATCCTACAAGCCATTTTAAAACAACTAAAAGTTAGCCAGACTTCTCTAGAACAATAAGACCAGCAACATATTACAAACAGAGAATATAACAGGACAAGTTTAAATAAAAACTAAAATAAATTAACACATAAGCAAGAGCATAAAACTAAACATGCAATTAGAGAGTGTCACAAGAACATGGACAGATAAAGAGTTGGGGCAGCCACCCGTATAATGTGGTATCCTGGCTGCAAAAGGTCGTTTTATCAAACAATCAGCACTGAAGTGCATTCAACTGAGTCCAGAACAAGACTGAGGAAACAAAGGAAAAGGGGCAGGTTTTAAAGGGGGAGACAGGAAGTGAGGTCATATGGATCCGGCGCGTGGTCTTCCACCATTGGTTCATAGCCGGACGTGACATCAGAGGGACTGGAGCTAGTGTGGCCGACTTCCATTGGCTCAGTCCCGGAAGTGATGTCAGGAGAGCCAGGTGAAATCCCCCGGGGATGGTCTACAGGCAAGGGAGAAAAGAGTCAGTGCACTCTGCCACACCCCGGCATGCCTCCGAACTGCCTTCACTCAAGCCCTTTAGCTGCCTCCCATGCACATGTGTGTGTCAAGAGTAACACAACAAAGTTAAAACTGGTCCATCAATGTGACCTAAAAGCAAGTGAATTGAAATATGTTTTTTAACTGAGATTAAAAATGATGATCTTATTGTTCCAGGGCCAAGGTTCCACTACAGCAAATGCATCGTCACCAGCTCAGCTTCAAGAATGTGTGTGGAACAGACAACAATTGATCAGAGCATTTAGGAAACCTGGTGGATAAGTAAGAACAAAGAAGATCAGCATGATAAAGACCATGTCACATGATTTTCAGTTGTAGTCTTCATTTAGATAATCTTAGAGAGTTGAAGGGCAGTCATTAGGGCGGTTGCATAATGTGACTTTCCCAGCAAGTCATTGCAGCTAGTCTGTGACTTGCTGTGATAACATCAAACAGGTTTGTCTTTAATCAAAGGCAACACTCTGTGTGCATAAGAGCTGACAAACAATGAATACTCATGCAGAAATACAATTCATAAAATGCAGCAACAAGCTCTGAGGAACACAGGTGTTTTGGACCTAACAAACAGAAGAGACACTCTTCTGTCTGGTGTCTCGTGTTTTAATTATCATGACAAAATGAAAATGTGGCCAGACTCCCCATACCTGTTAATGATTTATGCAGCACTGGCTCCAGCAGGAAGCATGTTATTATCTGTCAGAAAAAGAAGCGAGCTTGATGGTGCTGGAAGATCAGCATGCAATCTCTAAATTTGACATGGCCAATGATTTTCAGTTGTTTAAACTGGAATGGTCCAGAGAATAGAGCAGCAGCTGTGGGCAGCAAATCTGACACATCTCACAACTAGAAGCTCCATGATGTGACATTGGTTTAAACTGGAGCAGACCCTTGTAAAGCTTGAAGAAAATTCTAAAATTTGCCCTGTAGCTTGGAATAATCAAATGGAGAGCAACTAGCATAAGTGAAATATGATGTCTTTCATAGTGTCTGAGCATTTTAAGTTAATTGTGGGGACACAGATGAATGATAAACACTACTAAAGAAGAAATTACAATAGTCTAAATGAGAAGAAAAAGCATGAATTAGCATTTAATATCATTTTAAGAAACTTTAGTAATGGCCCTAAGCTGGAAAAAGCAACTTTTAACTATGGCCATTTATCAAATGTGAATTCTAAGTCAAAAATGATACCAAGGTTTTTAATGTGACATATGGAGTTAGTATAAAAAGAACTTGTAGAGGAACAGACCCTTATGGTACCCTGCAGGTAACAAGGGCTGTAGGAGATGATGAGTTACTAAAACCAACCCTAAAAGCCCTATCCTTAAGGTAGTGCACAGGCTACTCAAGGGTAGTACCCCAAATGCCAACACATTGTTCAAATCGATCAAAAAAAGTGTCATGGATGTCAGAAGTGGCACTTAAGATCCAGCAGAATTAGCATAGCACAGCTCCAAGAATCAACTGCTAATAGCAGATCATTAGAGGTCAGATTCAGTGAAATAAAGTTGTCTGTATCCAGACTTAAACTTATTGAGACAGCTATTTTGATCTAAATGGGCTGCAAATTCAACAAAACAACTCTTTAAAATAATTTTGGATAGAAATGTACCTGTCGTTCTCTCTGGACAACAATACAGGATCAGCTAGAGTCTCTACATGTCTTACTGATATCTCAACCTGGATGAAGGACCACCATCTACAAATCAACCTGGCAAAAAACGAGCTTCTTGTGATTCCTACCAGCAAGTCTGCTCAACTCCCCATCTTTGTACAGCTTGATTCACGGGTGCTAACATTGCCAAGTCAGTACGCAATCTTGGGTTGGTGATTGATGAGCAGCTATATATTTCTGGCCACATTTTTATTGTTTCTCGTTCATACAGGTTCATGCTGTACAGCATCCGTAAGATCAGACCTTATCTGACAGAGTATGCAACACAACTTCTGGTCCAGGTTTTGGTCTTGCCACACCTGGATTACTACAAATTGCATCTGTCAGGGGGACCCGAATGTTCTATCAAAATTCAGATGATCCAGAATGCAGAGGCCCATCTTGTATTTAACCAGCCAAGATGGTCACATGTCACTTCTCTCTTCAGGTCGCTACATTGGCTCCTTGTAGCAGCATGCATTAAGTTCAGATCCCTGATGCTGGCCTACAAAGTGGTCAATGGGTCAGCAATTCATGTATATGGAGATAGGAACAGTGTCTGGTGATGCCATCTCTGTGTGGTGTTAAGTCTCAATCAAGACTCATTTCCTGTGTAGCTCTTAGTTGGTGGAACGAGCTACCTACATCAATCCATACTGTTGACTCCCTCAATGTATTTGAAGACCTTTCTGTTCTGTGAATATCTGTCTAACTGATTGAAAGAAATTCTTTGCTCTGTAATACTTTATATTGTTGGTTAATTTGTTGTTAAAGTTTAATTGCCTTATCGATTATAATCTATGATTGTAAATTATTAGTTGTTGCATCTCATCACTTGTGGCAGTCAACTTTAGTTACCCGTCCTATTACACTTACTCAACAAACAGGCCCTAACTTAATGTTACTCGATTATATTTACCTCTTTTATAATCGCTTTGGATAAAAGCGTATGCCAAGCAAATAAATATAAATGTTAATGATCATTTACAGATAGGACAGAAACTATTCAGCCCAGAGAGGTCAAGATTTGTCTTTTTTGGGCAAAGGTAGAACTATTGCATGTTTAAAGCAAGATAGAGCAGAAACTGTATTTAAAGAACTGCTTATAATAATAATAATAAAAAAAAAACTAGGCCTAAGTACCTTAAACACCTCTTTAAAAAATTGAGCAGGCATAATATTAAGGGAACAGGAAGTTAATATGAGAGATAAGGTTACTCAAGTAGACAAAAGATACTGGTTAAAACTGACTATAGATGGCAGTGTGTGTGAATAAAGCAGATGGATCCTGAGCTGAAGGCAGAATTTTAATTCTAATATTTTCAATCTTATTAACAACAAAAAAAAAGAAATTGTAACCGGTCAGAGAAGACACAACACTGCTAAGATTTACTGATGGATTAAGTGAAGCATTAATAATACTGAATACAACACATGGTATGTAACAGTTTTTAGAAATGTCAGAGAAATATTTTGTTGTCAATGTCTTAACAACCGTCTGTTATTTAGCTAGACTGTCTCTCAGAATATCTTAATATATCTCAAGTCTGTCCTTCCTTCAGTTTCTCTCTGCCTTTCTACAAGTCTGCCTGATGGAGCAATTACTATCATTAAGCCATGGCTGTACTTTTCTCATTTGTTTTCTTATTTTTAAAGGAGGCACAGAATTAAAAGTCTGTAAACAATTAAAATGAAATTGATTAACCATGTACTCAGTGTTAAAACATGGTGGAGACACATCAGCTGTTTAATTGTGGAGAGCAGTCAGACAGGCATTAGAAACACACAAGGTAAATGGGGATGATAACACTTGGAATATGGCATTACAGGTTAGTCTCAAACACGTCAAGACTCTGCCATGTGTGTGCCTGAATAGAAACAGATTCTTTACAAAGTAGATGGATCCTGAGCTAAAGACGGAATATTAAAGCTAATATTGTCACTCTTAAAAAATGTCAGAAATCATCACAGGTAAGAAAAGACACAGCTCTGCTAAGATTCATTATGTTTCACTATGTTCAGCTATGTTTTCCCAGTCTTCATCAGTCCAGTTTTAACGAGTCTATGTGTCCACTGCAGTCTCAGCATTCTGTTCTTGTCTGACAGGAGTGGAACCCAACATGATCTCCTGCTGTTGTTGCCCATCCACCTCAAGATTCGAAGTGTTGTGCATTTTCTACTGAGCTACCATAGCCTTTCTATCAGTTTGAACCAATCTGGTCAATCTCCTTGGACTTCTTTTATCAACAAAGAGTTTTTGTCCACATAATTGCTGTTCACTGGATGTTTTTCAGCATCATTCTGAATAAAGAGAATATTGTGTGTGAAAATCCCAGGAATAAAGCATTTATAGAAATACACAAACCATTCCATCTGACACTAACAATCATGCATTTTTCCCCCATTCTAGTGTTTGATGTGACCAATAACTGAAGCTCCTGACCTGTATGTGCATAATTTTTGCATCGTATGGCTGCAACATGATTGGGTGATTAGATAATTCTATGGATAAGCAGGTGTACAGATGTTCCTCATAATTTGCTCAGCGAGTGTGCAGTATATATAACAGTACTAGCAAAATACCAAGCACTGTGGAGAAGTAGTGTGTTAAAGAAGTTATGAAAAGAAAAGCAAACATTTTAAAAATAACGTAAGATGATTGTTAATGTAATTGTTTTGTTATTGATATGAGTGTTGTTGTCATATCTATCTATTTATATATACATATATATATTTATATATATCTGTGTATATATATATATATCTATATATATATATATATATATATATATATATATATATATATATATATAGCAAAATACCTAGATTGGCAGCGGAGAAGTAAAAAGAAAAGGAAACATTTTAATAATAACATAACATGATTGACAATGTAATTGTTTTGTCATTGTCATGAGTGTTATATATACACACACAGACACATATATATATACATATATACACATACTGTATATACACACACACATATATATATACATACTGTATATACACATATACATATCTACATATATACTGTATATAAACATATATATATACAAATCTACATATATATATCCACATATATATATATTAGGGGTGGGACTCGATTAAAAAAATTAATCCAATTAATTAGAGGCTGTGTAAGAATTAATCTTGATTAATCGTATGTAATCGCACGTAAATTTGCCCCAAATCGCAAATGTTTTTTTTTAATTTAAAAGTGTTTTAGTGGGCGACAGAATCAAATAATAGACATGTAGATGAATATTGTAAACTGAAGCCGTTTTAATTTCTGAAAAAAAAAAGCCTTTAAACTGCATTTGAATTCAAAACAGAAACAAAAATATCATCCCTGGTTAAAATTGGGCAGACTTAAAAATAAAGTGGTAGTTTAAGTACTTTAAGTAGATTTTCAGAATAGTATTGTCTTTAAATAATAATAACCAAAATTTCACCATAAAGTGCAGTTTTTCTTCTTAAAAAAATAAGTCAGAAACATAAAAGGTAATTTGACCAACTTACTCTTTAAACTCTGAGTAACCTTAGCCAAAATTATTTTGTACATTAGGCTAAAACAGTGTGATCATTGAACATTTTGTAATTAGATGTAATTAGAATTACTAACGGTCACGGAAGTCCAATGATCCCCAGTAAGAGTGTTCTGTAATGCATCTAATTTTGCTTGCTTTTCAGTGTGCACAAAACCATGCTTTTATCAAGGCTTTGCTCGGGACGTCGAAATGATCAGTCGTAAGAACGCGCTTTATTCCGACTCTAACATTTTTGTAGCTGTGATGTGTGCATCAGTGTAATGGATGTACCAGGAAATCATGCATTGACAAAAGTTCCCGTTTGCTTGGAATTGAAAGTGTGATTAAATGCGTTATTTTTTTAACGCGTTATGGAGTACATGCATCGAAGCTTCTCAGCTGTGCTTGTGCTAATAAAGGGAAAATTTTAAAAATAACGTAACATGATTCTGCGTTAACCGAATATTTTTTCGTACGTAGCGTACATAGTCAGTACATCCCCTCTCGGGAATCGAACCTCGAATGTCGGCATTAGAGGCTTAAGACTCTACAATTGCGCCACAGCGTGTGGCTTGTTTATGCGAGAGTATGTACTGTAGATCGGGGTGTATATATATACATTTATATATGTACCTGCGTATCGCAGTGGAGAAGTAGAAGTTATGAAAAAGGGAACATTTTAAAACATGATTGTCAATATACAGTAATTGTTTTGTGAGTGTTATTGAATGTTGCTGTCATCAAGGATTTGATTATCATTATTTGTTTCAATCAGGCTCGTATTTGTACGATGTGTTGTGTTCAAGTTACATTCCGTGTTTGTCAATCGTTGTAAAGATAAGAGGTTTCATTCATCGATTAGTTTCTTACTGCATTAATAAACAGCTCGTCTTCCTCTTTATCTGAGATGTGACAAACTGCATGCACGGGTTTTTTTTACACTGTCTTCCTTTAGCGGGACATTCACTTTTTCCACCGTGTGCTTTGTTTCCGCAGTAGCTGCACTTATGAATATGATTCTATGTATCTGACGCTTCATATTTTTTTGCTGCCTTCTCAAATGTGTAATTCGGTTTTTGTTCAGCACTCTTTGGAACTGTTGCTTTTTGTCTGCGCATTGCGTCCAGTTCACGTGAGCCGCTTGGTGTTCTTGCATCGAAGGTTCCCAGCTGTGCTGGTGCCATCTCGTGTAATGTCAGCTAAGACCCGGCACTTAAAAGTTTCTCTCGCAGTTTCTGAGTTTGTGCCAAACACCACCCTGACCATCTCATCTTCCTCTGCATAAGCACAGTCCTTCACACGTGAATATTTACTGGCAGTGTTTGTATTGGATTGCCGCTGATGGACGGCCTTATATGGGCAGGCACTAAATTACAAACGCTAGTGGCAGCCTGTCTATGAACTTAATTTAATATAAACTTACGGTTCACGCCGTGCTTTGTTTCCGCAGTAGCTGTACTTATGAATATGCTTATTTGCTTCATAATGTTTTTCTGCCTTCTCAATTGTGAAATGGCGTTTTGTGCTCATCGCTGTTTGGAGTTTCTTCCTTGTTCTCTACGTACTTACGTAGGAGGCGTGATGATGTCACACGAAACTCCGCCCCACGGCCATCTCCAACTCAACTCTATTACATTATATGTAGAAAAATAGGTTCCAGTTATGACCCTTACGCGTAGAAATGTGCAGTTTTTTATACAAAAGAAGAAAAAGTAACGCCAAAGAAATGCACACACAAATGCCTGTTTATGCATTTAATAGTATAATAAATAACTATATAATATATAACAAGTATAATAAATAAATATATAGCACCTTTAGTTACTTTTTTGTAAGTAATGAGTAATGTAATGTGTTATATATTCTTATTTTCTGTATATGTTTAAACACAACCAAATTCCACAGGGTGATGAACAACAGTGTAGCAATTGCCTGATACGGAACACGATTCCTACACTTTACCACCTGAGAAGAAAGTGGGCGATATTTGAAGGATAAAATAGCATTACCATATTGGGTCCTCTGCCCATCTTGTCCCCTATGCACGCCCTTAAATAACTGGCAAAAATCTAAATCAGAAGCAAGTGGGACTGATAAATATATTAAAATCTGTTGATTACATTTACTTGCCTGGTGCCTTAGAGTTCATTAGTGAACCCGCTTCCCCAGACACCCTCCCCAGTGACCAAATCCTAACCCCCAGTTTGACACAGAGAATAAAGAAAAATAAAAAAGAACTATTCTCAGAGAAAGCAAAAAGAAAGATTTAATGTATTCCACATATACGGAGAAGAAACCTGCATTTCTGTTCCTACCGTATGGCATGAGGAAACACAATAGTCCTCTGGTGAAAGCGGCTTCTCCGCTGGCTATCATGAAAAATGCACTCATGAGTCCGACTCACCAAGCGGGAGCACCCGGAGAACAGTAGACACTGGCCTCTTCTCGGGGATTCGTCACACTGATTATTTCTTAGGGGTGAAGTCAGATCCTGCTGATTCTTAAAGAGTGAGAGTTAGCCTCCTTGCCTAATTGTGGAGAGCAGTCAGACAGGCATTAGAAACACACAAGGTAAATGGGGATGATAACACTTGGAATATGGCATTACAGGTTAGTCTCAAACACGTCAAGACTCTGCCATGTGTGTGCCTCAATAAAAACAGATTCTTTACAAAGTAGATGGATCTTGAGCTGAAGACGGAATATTAAAGCTAATATTGTCACTCTTAAAAAATGTCAGAAATCATCACAGGTAAGAAAAGACACAGCTCTGCTAAGATTCATTATGTTTCACTATGCTCAGCTATGTTTTCCCAGTCTTCATCAGTCCAGTTTTAACGAGTCTATGTGTCCACTGCAGTCTCAGCATTCTGTTCTTGTCTGACAGGAGTGGAACCCAACTTGATCTACTGCTGTTGTTGCCCATCCACCTCAAGATTCGAAGTGTTGTGCTTTTTCTACTGAGCTACCATAGCCTTTCTATCAGTTTGAACCAATCTGGTCAATCTCCTTGGACTTCTTTGATCAACAAAGAGTTTTTGTCCACATAATTGCTGTTCACTGGATGTTTTTCAGCACCATTCTGAATAAAGAGAATATTGTGTGTGAAAATCCCAGGAATAAAGCAGTTATAGAAATACACAAACCAGCCCATCTGACACTAACAATCATGCATTTTTCCCCCATTCTGGTGTTTGATGTGAACATTAACTGAAGCTCCTGACCTGTATGTGCATAATTTTTGCATCATACGGCTGCAACATGATTGGGTGGTTAGATAATTGTATGGATAAGCAGGTGTACAGATGCTCCTCATAATTTGCTCAGCGAGTGTGCAGTATATATAACAGTATATATAAACAACTGCATTGTACTTTATTTGTGCAGACAAGTGGACTATGTCCTTGTCTTGTATATCACAGTGAATAAAGCTGTCAGTCAGAAATCTGGTTTCTAATATGCCATGTAAGGCCTTATTCCAGTTAAAGAAACCTTAGTCTCTGAGAAACCAGGTTAACTCATGTAGATTTCTCCAAAATGTGCAGTTTTTTATACAAAAGAAGAAAAAGTAACGCCAAAGAAATGCACACACAAATGCCTGTTTATGCATTTAATAGTATAATAAATAACTATATAATATATAACAAGTATAATAAATAAATATATAGCACCTTTAGTTACTTTTTTGTAAGTAATGAGTAATGTAATGTGTTATATATTCTTATTTTCTGTATATGTTTAAACACAACCAAATTCCACAGGGTGATGAACAACAGTGTAGCAATTGCCTGATACGGGAACACGATTCCTACACTTTACCACCTGAGAAGAAAGTGGACGATATTTGAAGGATAAAATAGCATTACCATATTGGGTCCTCTGCCCATCTTGTCCCCTATGCACGCCCTTAAATAACTGGCAAAAATCTAAATCAGAAGCAAGTGGGACTGATAAATATATTGAAATCTGTTGATTACATTTACTTGCCTGGTGCCTTAGAGTTCATTAGTGAACCCGCTTCCCCAGACACCCTCCCCAGTGGCCAAATCCTAACCCCCAGTTTGACACAGAGAATAAAGAAAAATAAAAAAGAACTATTCTCAGAGAAAGCAAAAAGAAAGATTTAATGTATTCCACATATACGGAGAAGAAACCTGCATTTCTGTTCCTACCGTATGGCATGAGGAAACACAATAGTCCTCTGGTGAAAACGGCTTCTCCGCTGGCTATCATGAAAAAATGCACTCATGAGTCCGACTCACCAAACGGGAGCACCCGGAGAACAGTAGACACTGGCCTCTTCTTGGGGATTCGTCACACTGGTTATTTCTTTGGGGTGAAGTCAGATCCTGCTGATTCTTAAAGCGTAGAGAGTCGCCTCCTTGCCTTCAGCCTTTTTGCTTCCTTTTTTCTCCTCCTTTCCTCGATCCGCCATTCCCCTTAAAAAGAAAAGTTTCCTGTCAAAACATCTTTTCCCCGCTTGGTTGTCATGGTAACATGACGCCTGCAACTGGCAGTTGGAATATTTACCGGGCGGGATCCTCCCAGACTGGGTTGTCCTTAAAAGTGCCAGAAGGGCTATTTATAGACACCCTCCCAACCACATTATAAAGTGATGGACAGTCCAGAAGGCCAACCCGACTGTCAAGTTATGTAGCCTTGCTACATAGTTCCCCACTCACAGGATTCCCCAAGGGGGGACAGAAATATGGTTTAATGCTAATTACATTAACCGTATCTATTTTCAACTCTGAGTTAGTCCTTTTCTGTACCCGGTAGTTATTCGGTCCAAGCTGCTTTAAAATGATAGCTGGTCCTAACCCTTTGAGTGCAAGCTTAGAGGTAAATTTATGAGCAGCATCAGACAGGTGATGAGTTCGAACCCAAACCAAGTCACCCACCTTGTAGTGCACTTTCCGATGACGGGCGTTGTAATACCTGGCTTGTCTCGAAGTTGACCTCACCAACCTAGCCTGTACCTTCTTTCGTAACTCCACTAGGATTGCCAGTGTACGATATTGGGGTGTATCTCTCAAATTGACGGATTCTATTAACTGATCAAGTGGGCCTCTGATTTGATGACCCAGGGCAACCAGTGCAGGAGTTTCACCCAAAGCCTTGTGCTACGCCGTGTTAATGGCTAACCGTAGTTCAGGAAGCCATTTGTCCCAGTCTTGATGACAATCTCCAACAAAGGATGCAATCATCGTTTTTAGGGTCCGGTTCATCCTCTCTGTTAGATTGCTCTGGGGATGGTATGCTGTTGTCAATCTTTGCTTTACCCCCCAAGTTAAATATAACATTTCCATTACTTCACTGGTGAACTGAGGACCGCGGTCCAATACAATGAACTTGGGGACCCCCCTATCGAGTGAAAATCTCATTCTTTAAGAGGGTGCAGATCCTGTGAGTTTTAGCATTGGGCAGAACAAAAAGCTCTACCCATTGTCACAGATGTCTGGTGTTCTTATCTGGCTGGGATGCCTGGAGGGACCGGAGAGAGACATTCCAACTCGTTTTCAACCCGTGGCCACCACCAGGGGGCGCCGTAAGCCTACTAGTACCTGGGAGAACTTTAATTCCACCACACTTGGCAAGTGTCAGGGACACCCGGTGTGCTTCCAGGAAGTGCTGCCGGAAGTTCAATTCCAGCCACCTGGAATGCATCCGGGCGGGAATAAAAGGGCCCGCCTCCTAACAGTCGAGGAGCTAGAGTCAGGAGAGGGAGCATGACGAAGCTCCCCTGGAGGAGACAGGTGGCCAAGGACTGAGAGAGAGAGAGAAAGAAACCCAAAGAGGGGTGATTATTGCTGTGAGCATTGTGTGGTGTTTGGGACTGTGTTTATTTGATGTTTAATAAACGTGTGACTTTTATAAAGATGTGGTCTCCAACTGGTGGTGTCCGGGCAAGTCTCACACCATTTAGAAAAATAGTCGACTACCACCATCCATATAGTTTTCTTGGTGGTAGAAGGTGGCAGTGGTCCCATCAAGTCTACTCCCAGCATCTCTCCCGGCTCCGAAGGCATCATGGATTGAAGTTCCCCTGCTGGTTTACCAGGTGGAGTTTTATACTTCTGACAAATCTGACACTTCTTAACGTAGTCACACACATCTCTGCGGACTGAAGGCCACCATGCTACTTCTAGTAATCTCGATAGGGTTTTCAACCTCCCCAGGTGTCCACCAAAAGGGGCTATCATGATAATAGTGTAGAAATTCCAGTATATACTTTTCTGGGAGTACCAGTTGGAGCTTGGTGCCCCCGCTGTTAGATGGTAAAGACCTATATAGCACCCCTTGTAGCTCCTTGAAATGAATGCGGCCAAGTTCAGCCTTAGCAACACTCTCCTTAAGCTCCAAGCATGCAGGACAGGTATCTTGAGCTTGTGCTATATCCTGCAAACTTAGAGGCAGGGCACACCACTGGCTTTGTACTATAGCCATAAACACCACCCTCTCATTTCTGGTATTCTTGACAATGCATCTGGGACAATGTTGCTGCATCCCTTCCGGGAAAAGACTTTAAACGTAAATGATTGAAGGTGCAATGCCCACCAGGTAAGGCGCAATGACACTTTGGATTGATTAAAAGTATAGGTCAGGGCATTGTGATCTGTATATACTTCAAATTCCACCCCTTCTAAAAAATGACGCTATTTCTCTGTTGCCTATTGCCCAAACCACTGCTAAGCACTCTTTTTCAGAGGCAGAATAGCTGATTTCAGGGCCTCACAGACTCCTAGATGCATAGGCAATCACCTTCTCCATTCCATCCATATTTTGCATGAGTACCGCCCTGAGCCCTACATTGCTGGCATCAGTGTGTACTTGAAAAGTTAACTGTTGGTCCAGTTGCGCCAGGATAGGTGTACATTGCAGTGCTGCCTTTAGTTGGTCCACCACCTCCTGGCACTTTGTGGTCCAGTTCCAGGAAATATCAACAACAACAACATTTATTCATATAGCACATTTTCATACAAACGGTAGCTCAAAGTGCTTATCCTTTTACATCCTTGAATATCCTTTTTCTTCAATTGGTTGAGTGGGGCAGCTATGTCAACCATCTGTGGGATAAACTTGTGATACCAGCCCACAAGTCCAAGAAACTTTTGTAAACTTTTTAGGTCAGAGGACGGGGGTAGTTTTGAATAGCTGAGGTTTTCTTAGGGTCAGCCTCAATGTCCTTTCCCGATACCACATGCCCTAAAAAATTAATCTGTGGTTGCGTGAGGCAACACTTCTTCACATTTAACATCAGATGGGCTTGCCCCAGTCACTGAAAGATGAGGTCCAAATCCCGGACCTTGGTGTTGGTGAAGGTCAGGGGTGAAAAGAAAAATTTGCTGATATAGACAAAACATATCTTCCCAATCAACCCACGCAAGACCTGCTCCATCAAATGCTGGAAACTTGCCCCCACATTTTTCAGGCCAAAAGGCATGACCTGAAATTGGAACAAACCTTCTGGTGTGGAAACCGAGGTCTTATGTGTGCCGCCTTCTCCCATTTGCACTTGCCAATAACCACTGCATAGATGTACTAAAGATGGCCACTCCGTGCAGGGATTCCAAAATCTCCTGTACCTGAGGCATGGGGTACGCATCTAAGAGCGTCTTGGCATTTAATCCCCTGTAGTCAACACAGAATCTTTATGTTCCATCTGCTTTCTTTATTAAAACTACAGGTGCCGCCCATGCTAGTGATGAAGGCTCGATGATCCCTTGTTCCAACATGTTGCCGATATGTTCTTTAATAATCCCTTCTTCTTTAGGGGCGAGACTCGATAAGTGCGATGACGCACCGGAACCTCATTCACTGTGTGGATGTCAGGGGTAACCAGCTTCTCCGTCCATACATTCGGCCATCTGCGAAGCAGAGGTTTAACCTCATCCAGCTGGTTTGAAACAATATCCAGATCTATGGTCTCACAGGCCTCCAACTCTGCAGCATAAAATCCCAAGTATACCCAATGCAGTTCTTCCTGGACCTTTGCCACAAAGGGATGCTCCCCATCGCCCGGCACCATGTATCTTCTAAGATGGAAATGAATGGCCATCTTTACTGCAGTGATAGATTCTAGACCAAGAAGTAAAGGCAATGACAGGTGTGTGTCCTCCAAGATATAGGTTTCCATCTAACAAGCCACATTATGGAGTAAATACCTCAGTGAGACCTTCCCCAGAGCTTAATGGCCAAGGTAGCAAGGAGTTTTTCATTCTGTCTGGCTATTTTTCTCCACAAGCTTTTCTGCATTAGTGTGAAATGGCTACCTGTATCTACTACTGCGTCCACACACCAACCTCGAGTATGGACTGGGATCACTAAGAGGGTAGCTACAGTGGATACTACTGAGACGCCCACCTCAGTCTGGCCACCTTTTGATTGCTTGGTCGATTTCGTGGATTGGGTTTCCTTTTTACTGGCATGAACTCTCTCCCAGTAGCCCTTGTTATATGCCCAATCCCATTCGACTGCACACCCAACCTTTACCAGACTATCCACAGTGGTCACAATCCCTCTCACCCCCTGGCCAAATGGGGGTTACAGGCATTCAATATTCAACACACTACTTCTTCCTCCTTCATCTCAGGTCGCCATCTCAAACATAGAGCCCTATAATCATAGGCAAATTCTCGTGTGCTCTGTGTTGGAGCTTGAACCATGGACCGAAGCTTTTCTTCTAATTCAGTCTCATAATCTGAAGGTCCGGAGTTCAATCCTCAGAAAGGGCACCACTCTATAGCAATTGCCCGATACGGGAACGCGATTCCTACACTTCACCACCCGAGAGGGAAGTGGACGATCTTTGAAGGATAAAATAGCATTACCATATTCGGTCCTTGACCCCTCTTGTCCCCTATGCACACCCTTAAATAACTGGCAAAAAATCAAAATCAGAAGAAAGTGGGGCTGATAAATATATTGAAATCTGCTGATTACATTTACATGCCCGGTGCCTGAGTGCTCATTAGTGAACCCCCTTCCCCAGACACCTCCCCAGCGGCAAAATCCTAACCCCCGATTTGACAAAGACAATAAAGAAAAATAAAAAAGAATTGTTCTCAGGGAAAGCAAAAAGAAAGATTTAACGTAGTCCATATATACAGAGAAGAAACCTGCAGTTCAGTTCCTACTGTATGACATGAGGAAACACAACAGTCTTCTGGTGAAAACGGCTTCTCCGGCTATCATGAAGAAACGCACTCACAAGTCCAACTCATCAAATGGGAGCACCCAGAGAACACCAGACCCCGGCCTCTTCTCTGGGATTCGTCACACTGATTATTTCTTCAGGGTGGCCACCCACAAATAGCAGACGTCCCTGGGTGAAGTCAGATCCTGATTATTCTTAAAGCGTAGCTAGTTGCCTCCTTGCCTTCAGATTTTTGCTTCCTTTTTTCTCCTCCTTTTCTCGATCTGCCATTCCCCTTATAAAGAAAAGTTTCCCGCCGAATCATCTTTTCCCCGCTTGGTTGTCATGGTAACATGACGCCTGCAACTGGCAGCTGGAATATTTACCGGGCGGGATCCTCCCAGACTGGGTCGTCCTCAAAAGTGCCTGAAGGGCTATTTATAGATATCCTCCCAGCCACATTATAAAGTGACGGACAGTCCAGAAGGCCAACCCGACTGACAAGTAATGTAGCCTTGCTACAACAGGAACACTTTATTTTACAAAACTGAACCAACCGCAAACGCTATTATCCTTCTCACACAAGTGTCTCTCTATTGTGTGTCTCTATTCAATCAAAAAATGAATGATATTAGAAATAACATAGTATATCTCCCCAACACTAAGGATCCCCCTAAACCCCAACACCCTGTTATAAACAAATTAAACTCTTTCACTAGGATAGATTTACCTGATTTACAAAAAATAATATCTCAATTAAAACCCTCCACCTGCGTCCTTGACCCGATACCAACAAGGTTTTTCAAAGAAGTATCAGGCGTGCTAATTGATAATGTTCTTGACATAGTAAATTCGTCACTAGATATGGGGGTCTTCCCAGACTGTCTTAAGACTGCTGTAGTTAAACCCCTACTTAAGAAACATAATCTTGACCCTCGGCTCTTGAAAATTTTAGACCCATCTCTAACTTGCCCTTCTTAAGTAAAGTTCTAGAGAAGGCAGTCATTATGCAGTTAAATGACCACCTAAATAAACATGCTATTCTTGATAAATTTCAGTCAGGTTTTAGAACAAATCACAGCACAGAAACTGCACTCGTTAAAGTAGTAAATGACTTGCGGGTAAATGCAGACAGAGGCCATTTATCTGTTCTCATCCTCTTAGATCTGAGTGCTGCATTTGACACCATTGATCACAACATTCTTAGAAATCGCCTTAGTCAATGGGTGGGCCTCTCTGGCAGTGTCTTAAATTGGTTTGAATCCTACCTGACAGGGAGAAAATATTTTGTTAGTTGTGGGAATTACAACTCGAAGACACATGATATCCAATATGGTGTTCCACAAGGCTCTATCCTGGGTCCGCTGTTATTCTCAATCTACATGCTTCCGTTAGGTCAGATTATCTCAGGGCACAACGTGAGCTACCACAGCTATGCTGATGACACACAGCTGTACTTATCAATAGCACCTGATGACCCGATTCTATTGATTCACTAACACAATGTCTGACTAGTATCTCAGAATGGATGAATAGTAATTTTCTCAAGTTAAATAAAGAGAAAACTGAAATTTTAGTGATCAGCAATAATGGATACAATGAGGCTATTAGAAATAAACTGGATACATTAGGATTAAAAGTCAAGACGGAGGTAAAAAGCTTAGGGGTGATTGTTGACTGTAATCTGAATTTTAAATCACATATTAATCAGATCATTAGGACAGCATTTTTCACTTAAGAAACATAAGTAAAGTTAGACCTCTTATATCACTGAAAGATGCTGAGAAATTAGTTCACGCGTTTGTTTTCAGTCGACTAGATTACTGTAATGCACTCCTCTCAGGACTACCCAAAAAAGATATAAATCGTTTGCAACTAGTGCAGAATGCAGCTGCTAGAATCCTAACTAGGAAAAGAAAATCAGAACACATTTCTCCAGTTTTGATGTCACTACACTGGTTACCTGTGTCATTCAGAATTGACTTTAAAATTCTGCTTATGGTTTATAAAGCCTTAAATAATCTCGCCCCATCTTATATATCGGAATGTCTGACACCTTATATTCCAAATCGTAACCTCAGATCCTCAAATGAGTGTCTCCTTAGAATTCCAAGAACAAAACTTAAAAGAAGTGGTGAGGCGGCCTTCTGCTGTTATGCACCTAAAATCTGGAATAGCCTGCCAATAGGAATTCACCAGGCTGATACAGTAGAGCACTTTAAAACACTGCTGAAAACACATTACTTTAACATGGCCTTTTTATAACTTCATTTTAATCGTAATTTAACTTAATCCTGATACTCTGTATGTTCAATTCATCATAACAACTATTCATGGTGGCTCTAAAATCGGTACTGACCCTACTCTCTTTTCTGTTTCTTTTTCCGGTTTCTTTGTGGTGGTGGCCTCGCCACCTCCACCTACTCAAAGCTTCATGATGCTCCAACAATGATGGACGGATTAAAAGGAAGAAGTCTACGTGACCATCATCATCATCAAGCCTTTCCGTGAGAATCCTAAATCCAAAGAGGACTGTTTCATTTATGTTAGGTAGAATGCCCAGAGGGGACTGGGCGGTATCATGGTCTGGAATCCCTACAGATTTTATTTTTCTCCAGCCATCTGGAGTTTTTGTTTTTCTGTCCCCTGGCCATTGAACCTTACTCTTATTCGATGTTAATGTTGATTTATTTTTTATAATTATGTCTTTCATTTTTCTATTCTTTAATATGTAAAGCACTTTGAGCTACTGTTTGTATGAAAATGTGCTATATAAATAAATGTTGTTGTTGTTGTTGTTGTTAATTCAGTCTCATAATCTGAAGGTCCGGAGTTCTTCTGCCCAGTACTTTGAAGGATAAAATAGCATTACCATATTCGGTCCTCGACCCCTCTTGTGCCCTATGCACACCCTTAAATAACTGGCAAAAAATCAAAATCAGAAGAAAGTGGGGCTGATAAATATATTGAAATCTGCTGATTACATTTACATGCCCAGTGCCTGAGTGCTCATTAGTGAACCCCCTTCCCCAGTCACCTCCCCAGCGGCAAAATCCTAACCCCCGATTTGACAAAGACAATAAAGAAAAATAAAAAAGAATTGTTCTCAGAGAAAGCAAAAAGAAAGATTTAACGTAGTCCATATATACGGAGAAGAAACCTGCAGTTCAGTTCCTACTGTATGACATGAGGAAACACAACAGCCCTCTGGTAAAAACGGCTTCTCCGGCTATCATGAAGAAACGCACTCACAAGTCCAACTCATCAAATGGGAACACCCAGAGAACACCAGACCCTGGCCTCTTCTCTGGGATTCGTCACACTGATTATTTCTTCAGGGTGGCCACCCACAAATAGCAGACATCCCTGGGTGAAGTCAGATCCTGATTATTCTTAAAGCGTAGCTAGTTGCCTCCTTGCCTTCAGCCGTTTTGTTTCCTTTTTTCTGATCCTTTCCTCGATCCGCCATTCCCCTTATAAAGAAAAGTTTCCCGCCGAATCATCTTTTCCCCGCTTGGTTGTCATGGTAACATGACGCCTGCAACTGGCAGCTGGAATATTTACCAGGCGGGATCCTCCCAGACTGGGTCGTCCTCAAAAGTGCCTGAAGGGCTATTTATAGATACCCTCCCAGCCACATTATAAAGTGACGGACAGTCCAGAAGGCCAACCAGACTGACAAGTTATGTAGCCTATTGCTTCTTCCACGCACACTGCTCTAAACTCCCACCCTCTTATTTATATTACACATGTGCATACAACCACACCCTTTACCATATAATAACATTTACAAATGGAAGATGTAGGCCTATACATAAAATAATGTAAATAACTTCTCTTCATCCATAATACTGAACACTGGAGTTACCACAGTGCTTTGTGCTGAGCCTTCTCCTTTATTCCCTCTTTACAAACAGCTGAAAATCTACCCATGATACTAACATCATAAAAAAGTTTGCAGGCGACACCACCCTGATCTCCAATAATGACAAAGCATCCAATAGAGAAGAGGTCGATAATCTGGAGAGTTGGAGCAAGAACAACAACCTTGCACTCAGTTCAAAAGGAACTAATTCTGGACTTCAAGAAACTGAGCTACAGTGGACACCATCCCATCAGTATTAACAAGAGGGTGGAGACAGTCCAGAGTTTCAGATTCTTGGGAGTCCACATCAGCCAGGACCTGTCATGGGCAACAAACACAACAGCAATGGCCAAGAAAGGTCTTCAGTGACTTCAATTTCTGAAGAGCCTAAACAAAGCACAGCCCCCACAACAGCTGCTGGTTAACTTCTACAGGTGTACCACAGACTCTGTCATCATGTACTGCATTACAGTGTGGTACTCTGGCTGCACTTCTGAGAACAGAAAGACCCTGCTACATATCATCAAAATGGCTAGAAGAATTACTGGCACTCAGGTACCATCACTGGAAGATATCTTCATCTTCACAGTCTGCTGCAGCAGAAAGGCAAAGAACATTTGTAGAGATCCAACTCATCATAGCCATACCATTTTCACTCCACTTCCCTCTGGCAGACACTTCAGAGCCCTGCATGTCCGTACTACTAAAGTAAAGAACAGCTTTAACCCAAAGCAACCTATTAAATGCACATCAATTAATTCCTCTTCCTATAATAGAAACCACCACTGATTGAACTGAACTTCTGCATCAACCACACATAGTCACACACTTATACATGACCCATGTGGAACTCATGACCATTGCATTGACTGTAATCTTCACTGTGACTTCATTTATTATTTCTCTGTTTATACTTACATGTTTGCCTGGACTATGTGTCTGTCTGGGAGGTTGCCAACCAGGATACCAAGTTGTTTTATCATGTGGTGGGTGCGGCAAAGCACTGTACCAGAGCTTGCTCTCCAACCCAACCTGACCTGTTTACCTTTACTTTTACTCTGTGTATATTTGGAACTGTTAATAGTAACTGTGCTTCTCATAGTTTAATGTTTACTTAGTTTATTGTCTACATATATACTTTTATCTATAGGCTTGCTGCAAATGATATTTCATTGTACTGTATAGTGACAATAAATGTGTCTTGACATCTGTCTTGAACTCTGCTCAGGAGGCACAGGATCCATGCTTGTTTTTGGAATCATGGTGGCCAATGAGAATGGTTCAATATTTATTGTGCAATTTAATGACATTGGAGCATTTTGCAAGGGAGGAACTCCATAGGTAGACTCATACATGTAAACATGTGTTTTTAGGACTAAGTTTCTTACCTTAGCCAAGTTACTTAACTTATGCTAGTTTTGTGTAGGCATGTAATCACACTCAGTGGCATATGTATAACAAAAACATTTGAAGACAGTCTTGACAGCATGCAAGCTGGGAGTCTACCATAAATGAAACAGACGTCCATCACATTGAACACTTACACACACACACACGTATTTACGTACATGGGATGAATTTAGTGTCAGCAATTAATGTAATATGTATTCCAAAGAGCATTGTCTGTTGTATTAATGAAATACTGAATGTTTTCTAGACTGTGTCACAATGCCAATGTGAAGCTGTACTTTTGGAGACTCCAACTGCAAATTTTACACCATTGCCTATTTTTTGATTGGCTTAATTCAATTTGGGATCTAAAAACTAGAGTCTATCGCAGCAGCCACAGGCTCAAGGCAGGTCTCAACCTTTTACTTGTTTCTTTTTGGTGTCCTTTTCCCCACTGGAACTGCCAGGCAACATCCTGACACAACATTACAGTATACTACAAGATTGAAATCTCCAATTCTCTTTCTTTGTGCATCTGTATAAGGTCATTTGCTAGTAGTCATTGATTAAAACTAATTTTAAATGTTTCCACTGTTAGTCTTTTGCAAATCTTATGGCATCCAGCCTCTTCAGAGTAATCTCTTGTGGTAAATGAATAACTGAGAAAGTCAATGGCTTTACTGAACAATCCACAAGTAACAGAAAAATCTGATAACAACAGAAAGAAAAAACCTTCCCCACCCCAACCAAATAAACAATGGCGCTAGCTCCTGGCCTTTTCTGCCCAGATCACCTGCTGCTCTCCTTCTGATATTCCCACCTTCAAGATGTCAGCCAACTTCAAGTCATCTAGTAATAAAGCTCAAATTAATCAATTTCTAGTAAATGGTCAATGAAAAGATAAGACACAGTTTCACAGTAAGTGCACCCTTGAATGTCACTGCCGAGGTAAGTAAACCTCACAACAAGGTTGCCACTCTCTCCCCAGACAAACACACTACTGATGGCTGTGCCCCAGAAGTCATCAGATCTTGGGTTTTATCCAGGACACCCACAAGCCCAGACACTCAGACTCCTTGCTCATTCTCTCGAGAGTCCCGATCATAGCATCAATGAAGATCACAGCATCGTCAGCATAGTCAAGATCAGTGAATCTTTCTTCATCAACAGATGCCCCACAGCTACTGCAGCTCACAACCCTTCCCAGTCCCCCATCCATGCAAACATTAAAAAGAGTAGAAGCAACAGCACACCCCTGATGAACCCCAGAATCAACTGATAAAAATACAGAAGTTCTGCCTCCACTCTGCACAGCCCTGATAGTACCAAAGTACAGACTGACCCTGATATCCAGCAACCTTGAGGGAATCCTGCAAAGTCACAGGATGTCCCAAAGGGCAGCTTGATCAAATGAGTTGAACGCTTTATGAAAATCGACAAAGGCTGCAAAAAAACTCTGCTGATATTCACGTTTGTGCTTCATGAGAACCTTCACTGCCAGGATGCGGTTAGTGGTAGAGTCCTTAGTTGTAAAACCACACTGCTCTAGCTGCTGGTGAACAAGTGATCATGGATCCTATTGAGGATGACCATAGCAAGGATGTTGCCTGGCACTGAGAGCAGTGTTATCCCACTGTAGTTACTGCAATCGAGGCAATCATCCTTCCCTTTCCAGATAGGGATGGCAAGTCCTGTTTTCCAGTCATTCTGGATGATGGCTGTCTCCCACATGGAAGCAAAGATTGCTTGCAATGCCAGGAAGACATCCTTACCACCAGCCTGGAGAAGTTCACCCCGGATAGTACAGATCCCTGCTGCCTTCCCTACCCTCAGCTAGTTCACCACCTGTGCAATGTCAGTGAGATTGGGTGGTTCACAGCTAATTGGAACCGTGGACCCAGAGATAACCAAACTGTGGACCCAGAGATATCCAGTGTCCTAGCTGGAGGATCAGCTTTAAACAGCTGCTTAAAGTTGCCAGCCCAGTGGGTTACAACTGCAGTGTCATCTATAAGGACCAATACATCAGCAGGCCTGTCTGCGACTCTCATAAGAAGAGATTTGGATGTGCATAATGCTTTGATTTCTCTGTTAGCAGGATGTGGGTAACTAGTGTAACATCTTATTAAAGAAAGAAATGTCCTTTAACAGGACAATTCAGTAATCAGGCAGGAGAAAAGCGGTTCATTGTATCTTTTAATTACTCCTCGGCAAAATGCCTAGGAGGGAGCATTTTTCAGAAGCAATCTGTTACAGCATGATCAGAGAAACAAAGGTTTGATATTCATTTTATAAACTGTTGAATTTACATGCAGTGTCAGTTAATGCATGCATTTTACTCTGGTTGGTTCATTGGTTTACACCCAAATGATTTATATAAAATAAAAATCTGTTATATTCTGGTTCTTCTTATACCTTTAGAGAAGAGACACCACTGTTGAAATTTCTGTGCATATAACAACTGTCCATTCTCGTTTATAGGACAACTGCTGATTTCTTTGTCATCTCTTAGTCATTCTTCAATACATTTTATATATTACATCAACCTTTCTTCTGGTACATTCTTTATTTACTTGACCATCTCAATATTTTTCCTAAACCAAATCTTATATTTCAGTGTACATTTTGTTGTTCACTTGACCTTTATTTGGTTTCCCACATTTATTAAACCTTTATGCTATTTCTTTAAGATGAATAAATGCTATGTTACCCAAACACTAGTTTTACACTAGTCCATAGATGGCGTGTGACTTTCTCACAGATTCCTCCAACTAACACCTTCTTATCTGTCCTCAGAGCCCTCACAGCTGTCCTTCTCAGTTCCCAGTGCAGACCAGAGCTGCCATCAAGCTATCATATGCTGCAACTCCTCTCGATGATATTCAGAGTGTCCTGAGAGATGAAACACTTCCTTCTGGGAACACTGGTAAAACCAACATATCCCTCAACAACCTCTAGAGTCTTGTCACGGAAGCTCTCCCACATCACATTAGGATCAGTAATTGCACCCAAATTTGTAAGTTCCTCACACAAACTGCATAAAAACTCATCGAAACAGTATGATCATGGAGTCTGGCCAGGTCCAGCCTCATTTTCCTAGTAGGTAGTAGCCTCAAGGGCCTAAGTTGGATCTTCAGAGTAGCAACAACAAGTCTGTGGTCAGAATTCACAAAATGGGCACTTCTGTAGACCCTGCAGTTTTGTAAGAGCCTCCAGCATCTGCCTACGAAGATGTGAACGATCTCCATCACTGCACCACCAGTATTGGAGTACCAAGTCCAACGATGTGGCTTAGGGTGCTGGAACCAGGATCCAGCGATCTGCAGCCCCTGACGTTTTGCAAAGTCCATGGAGCCACTTTCACCACGGTCACCAGACCCATGGGAATTGAAACAATCCTCATAGCCAGCCCTGTCAGTGCCAGTGGTTGCATTGGAATCACTCATGATTTGAGAGTGTTTTCTTGTCTTCTTTGAGAGTTAAGGCTGGTGGGCTGTCACAAAACTAGGCCAGTTAAAGCCCATTTAGGCATTCCTTGTGTGATTTTGGGCTATACAAGTAATAGATCGTTGTTGTTGTACAATGTACAGTGTAACCACTAAGGGGCACCAATGAGTCCCAAACCACAGACGCTCTAATATAGCACGTTTTTAGAATACAATAAAGAGTTTTTATTTTTCACAAGTAACGCTTCACAATCCTCCAATAATCAGCCACAGTAACAATACAAATAAATTCACCAATTCTACCTTCTCTTTATCTCCAGTTGAATGCTACCTGGTGTCTCCTGATTCTGACTTAATGATATGAGGCAGTGACTCTCTTTTATGCCGGACTTGGGAGTGCCTCTGGTGCTGTGTCATAGCTTCTGGGAAACAATTCTGGGCCGTAAAAAAAGTAGGGAGGTCCTCGGCAGACAATGCCATCTATTGGAAAGTAGGGACTCTGACAGGAGTGCATTTCCAGACTAAATATCCCAGACACCCCTGCAGGTATCCTGACCGGGTTGCCATGGGAGGACCTCTGCTGCCTGGTGCATGAGGAATAGAAATGCTTCCTATTCGCAGCTATTGCTGGGCCTTGCATTAGTTCACCTGTCTTTCTTCTCTGGCCTCCCGTCCAGGTAATGGATCCTCTTCCTTCCAAGTCGGGATGCCTGTTTTCCTCTTACAATAGTGAAATTCTAACTTGTGTAATGTTCCTTGGAGACACAATAATTGACATAAAACATCAACTCAAAAAATATCAGAATTCTGCCATTAAAAATAATCACAGTAACAAACACTAAACACAACATTATGCACAATAAAACTGTAGAAGATGTGGCACTTATTTTGTTCAGTTGATTATATATGACAGTTGAGCAGTCTTATTATCTGCAGGTAGAAGCTGTTCTTAAAACTCATAGTTTGGGTATTAATATTTCTGAAGCACCTGCCTGATAGGAAATGGGAGTAAAATATCTGTTCAGGGTGATTTGGGTCTTTTATGATTCACTTTGCCTTTCCCAGATAGAACTTGGAAAATACTCCCTGCAGAGATGGTATTCTTGTGCCAGTGATGATCTGTGCTGTTTTCACCACCCTCTGTAATGCCTTGAAACCCAAAACTGACCTTCTGCCATATCAGCATACCATGCAGCCTGTCAGGATGGACACTACAGTTTGTTCATAAAAAATGATGAGGACTGCTGGAGACATTCAGGCCTGCCTAAGAAGTGCAATCACTGATGGGCCTTTTTGTTGACCACTGTAGTGTGTTATGTCCACCTAAGATCATTAGTGATGGTAACTCACAGGAATTTAAAATTGCTGACTCTTTCCACAGCCTCGCCCCCAATATAAATGGGGGTGTGATTTACCTGCTGCTTCCTGAAATTAGTACTGATTAGTCTTGCTAACAATCAGAGAGAGGTTAATTGCCCTAACATAATTATTTGTGACACCACCACAAACAACAGCAATATAAAATCCATTAACATTATAATGGAAATATGGTCAGTTGACAGCCCCGCTACATTATTGCAAGCTGTTTCTCTTGCTTGTTTCAGTTTCTCCATTGTTCACATTGAACTATTATAGTATAGGTAAGGGAGAGGAGATGGAGAAATGATGCCAAACAGGTAGAACAGGTCTGGGAGTTCAGGATATTCTTCAGAAAGTGACATTCTGCGTGCTGAGTGTTCTTTTTAAAATTAACTTTAATTATATTGTTCTTTAAGGTGTTTCCAGTCCTCTACACATCACATGAGTACATTATGCCATTTCACTTGCACAAAAGTACAGCTGTCAATGGAAAACTGCCCAACCAAACCCTCAGAGGTACTTACCTCCTTAGCGTGAAGTCCTGACATTGAGCAACAAGGATAAAGAACAGAGCCAAATCCACTCACACTCAAAAGAAAGAAACAGGATATTATGTTTCAGTCAGGGCTCCTTCCCTGGCTGGGGTTCAAATGTCTCTTACTGTATATGTCTATTTTGTTTATATTTAATGTTGATCATTTATTTTCTATATGTGTATGTATATGTTTCTATGTACCATTGGTTTTGAGAATAGTTCCTCCAAGAGACAATGCCAGCTGCCCATCATTGTCAAAGGACTGTTATCAAAACCCACAGTCCTTTGCATTTCATTGAATGCATATGGTGGTTGGTGAGTTCACCTATTTTTACTTTCTTTGTTTGTTTTTGAAAATTTCTGTATTTCTAGATTTTTGTGACCTTTTGTTCTGTTTCTCTAGCATTCCCCTTGATTTTGAATGAGGACTGTGTTAGCTATTGGGATGACCTATTTTGAAGACACTGACGTCTCTGCACACTGTTAGATTAGATTAGGTATAGACTTTATTATGCCAGAGGGAAATTTCTTTGCAGCAGAGTAGCATGAAAAGATAAGATATTACTACACATCATCATATACGTGCACATGGGAGACAGTTTACAGACTTAAATAAATCTGTTCCTCAGCCAAGCTAGGGGTTGTCACTGTCCTCTGATATCTTATCCTCTTTTTTCCTCTGAGAACCATCAGGAGATCCTGCCTCATAAAGACCACCACTTCTGATTCCGGTCCCCTTGAACTCACCTTATCCTGCCTATGGACTATGTAACTGCCATGCTTTCTGTTTATTTCAAGTTTCAGTTTGAACTTGAGTCTGTTGCCTTATTTCAACCATGTGGGGTGGAATCCTCAACTCTTTATGAGCTTGTTTCTGTTTAATTTACAACAAATACAAGAAAATAAACAGACACAGAGCATTTTTGTAAAAATAAAAATCCATAGGTGAAAAATCCAGGGTCCATAGGTAAATGTAAAAGCATTAAAACTTACAAAATATGTCTACTTTGAAGCAGAAAATATTCTGACTTAAGAAAATATGCCTTGCATGTTTATCCTTTTGATAACGAAAGGAAACTAGAAATAATTATTTTATCACAGATCCTTGGAACTATTTTTTCTGAGGTAAGAATACATTTCCCGTTCACTTGTCTGCTTGCAGACTCCATTGTACGTGGAATTATGACAACAGCAAAAAGCTCCAAGCACCAAACTACTGTATATTCTGCTTATAATGCTACTTTTGTCTATGCAATTATATTTTTTCCAACAGTTATGTTCTGCCATGGCTTGTAATAACAGACAGATGCATGCTCACATAATACGATTATTTTACACTAACTGACATTTACTTTTCACCCACTACATTCTGTGTTGTTATTTTAGATAGCCCAAACAGCAATATTCATGTCAAGGGGCAGCATAGTGAAAAGAACACATAAGAGTTTCATTGTACTTTGTACAAAGAACAGTACATCTGGAGTGAATTGATTACACTGGACTGTATTTTTAATAACAGCCTTAGATCTTTGAATGAGTCAACTAACTGCACGTTGCATATTCACAGGTGTGTTCTGTGTATGCAAAATAAAAAACTGAAAAAGGGAGTGGGTGCAATTGACCAGATTGAAGCACCACCAATCAATTACTGACTTTTTTAATGCACGATGAGTCACACTTACTGAGGATATGGTAATAAAAGAGTTGGGGTCAACATGGGTAAATACACTGACATTCATTGATTCCAATTAATCCGTAAGTACACAAGGACAACGTATAGATCTCATGCAGACTCTGGCACTGTGAGGCAGGAATGACAGTTACATGCTATCTGCATAACCCAGTATAAAAGTAGCTCCATGAGTAGTGATAGCAGTGACAAGAGGGCTGGGGGACAAAGGAATAGATGGTAGACACAGAACTTGCTGAACCTGTAAACTATCACCTTGTTTGGAGGCTCTATTAGCTATACCTTGCACATCAGACTACTAGTACTGTTTGCATGTTTGGTACAAAAATGCCAATTGCAGTTGTGTTCCTGATGTGAAGCCACTGGTAAGAAGCTGAGGAAAAGGGTGGCAGGCAGGTTGCCTCTGACCCAAGGTGAACGGAGTAAAGCAGAAGCATGTGTCGCTGTGTGGTGGAAGTGGCTGCTGAAATAAGGAAATATGGTGAAAAAGTGAAATAATATAAGCAATTTTAAGTGCCATTATTGGCTAATCATCTACGAAACAGAGCCAACGATTCACATCTGGACATCAACATTCAGGGTCAATAACTGAGCTTTGTGCTGACTTTCTAAGTTGAATCTGCACCCCTGGCCCTACAAGATGCCATGGAAGATGGTAGGCAGTGGAGAAAAGTGCACAGTCTCCTTTTAAAATGACTGAATGTCCCAAAAAATTGCCTTCTGTTTTTTGTCCTTCTTAAAATAACTTGAATACAGTGCAATGCATTTTTGACTTGAAAAATGGACACATCCAGTAAGCTGTCAGGATTTTTCATTATCCTATGGACCAATGCATCAATTAGTTTCATTGTAAGCTGCAAGACCAAACAAGGAGTATTTAAAATGTATAAAAAATGCTGCACTTTAGAAAACAAGTTTATATGGCAAGGTAATATGCGTTGATGGAACTGTCTGAGATGAAGCCTGGAATTTTAATATAGTTAATTTAATATAGGCAACTTTTGTGAAAGAACCGGGCCGTCAGCGAGCCCCAAATCCCAACATGAACACACAGAGATTCCCGGGTTCAAATAAAGGATGGTTTATTCCACAATATGTTCACAGTAGCACAAGCACCTGTTGTTTCTTTCCACAAACCACAATTCTTTCATCACTACATTGCCCTGCACCAGTCGAGTGTTGCTCCACGTCCTCCCAGCTCTGACTTGCCTGGAAAAAGGAGTGCGTTCCCTTTTATTGCGGATCCGGGAGTACTTCCAGTACCAGGGCCACTGCCCATATGGAAGTCTTGTATTTCAGGGAGTGTAACTCCCTGCTGCACCTCCCCTGTGGCACTCATGGACCCCAGCAGGGCTGTGCTGCCAGACTGTAACTCCAGGCATTCCCTGCTGGTTCCTGAATTAGCACTGATACAGAGGGCTGCTGCCATCTGGCACCTGGGAGGAGTAAACATCCCCCGGGGACAGTCATTCCCTGTCTCTTTCTGCAATGGCCAGGGAAAGTATAACATCCATGTCCAGTTGGGATGCCTGTCCACTTATTCGGGTCTTCCTACCCATTATGGTTGGAATGTCCATTCACCCATCATGGCTGCTTTGTCCAGGTGCGACCTTCTTCCCTCTCTTGGCTGGGATGCCTTTACATTCCCAGGTGGACTCCCATCCATGTAAGGTATCATCTGGACTCTTTGCTGGGGTGCCCGTCCATCCTGTGTGCCTCCTACACTTTAGCATACAGTGATGGTATTGTTAAGAATAAATTATGCCCTAAATAGCATCTAGTAGACACTTTTAATTTCATTTGTGTGGCTTTACACACACATTGACACACAGAGGAAAAGGAACATCAAAACTTAGCTCCGTTCTGTTTACTGCAGCACTTAGCTACTAACTGAAACGGAATTTTAAAAACCTTTAGTAAAGCTGTTTGTACAATTCGGGGTCTTGGAGGCTGTGGCCTATTCTGGTAGCACTTAAGTGCAAGGCAAGAGTGCCAGTCCATTGTAACACACTCATATGCTGTCACACACAATCATTCACACTGTACCAATTTAGAGTTGCCAACACACCTGCCATGGGCATCTGAGGCGAGGAAAAATGGAGTACCTGGAGGAAAACTCTCACTTACATGGGGACAACATGAAATAACATAATTCATGTAACAAAAGCCTGCTACAAATGATTATCCTTTTAATAAATCTATTAATTCAGTCAAGTCAGGTTAAGTCAATTATTTATATAGCACATTTATAAACAACAGGAGTTGACCCAAAGTACTACAGTACTACATACTACATACATAGGAAAATGTATAAATAAAATAACATAGTCGAATATCCATCCATTTTCCAACCCGCTGTATCCGAACACAGAGTCACGGGAGTCTGCTGGAGCCAATCCCAGCCAACACAGGGCACAAGGCAGGAACCAATCCTGGGCAGGGTGCCAACCCACCGCAGGACATACAAGAAGTAAGAAAATAAAAATTAAAATAGAATTAAATTAAAATTAAAGTAAATGCAATACAATAAACAACAGATTAAGAAGAACAGGGTAAGAATTATTAAAATGAGATGAAAAGTAACATATTAGTGGACTTGACTAAAACACTAGGAGAACCTCAAACTGAAATGAGAGCAAGAGAAAAAAGGTGAGTCTTTAACTTAGATTTAAACTCATCAATAGTACCGCAGGACTTAATGTTAGACAAGAAACTATTCCAAAGTCTGAGGGCAGCTACATAGAAAGCCCAGTCACCTTTTGTTTTGAGACGGAAATGAGGAACTGAGAGGAGCTGTAGTGTGGATGACCTAAGTGAATAGGGAAATAGCAGATCTGAAATGTACTAAGGGGCTAATCCATTAAGTGCTTTAAAAACAAAGGAACATTTTAAAAACAACTCTGTATTTCACAGGTAACCATTGCAAATGAGCTAAAACAGGAGTGATATGCTGTCTTTGCTTTGTTCCAGTTAAAGGTCTAGCAGCTGCATTCTGAATCATTTGAAGTCTAGAAACTGTGGAATGGGACAGCCCCATATACAGGGAATTGCAGTAGTCAAGCCGAGAAGTGATGAAAGCACGGATAACTATTTCCAGGTCCTTATGAGATAAAATCATCTTTAACTTGGCTGTAGTTCTAAGATGAAAAAGCTGCCCTTTACAACACTGCTGACTTGTTTATTAAAATTAAATAAAGCATCCAGAAACAATCCAAAGTTTTTAACCTCATTATGCAAATTGTGGACCAAGTACACTGCTGAGGCTATTGAAAGAGTTTGGAGGGCCAAATATATTTACTTCATCGAGCAAATATTAATTATCAAAAGATATATTCATGTTAAAAATTTTACTTTAATTTAGTGATACTTTAATGTGAACAGGTGTGGTGTGTTTGTAAATAAGTGGAAGAATATGAAGAAAATAGCTGAATGATTTCCAAAAACGAAACGTACTACTTGTCATTTAGAGCCAGTTCTGACTAGTTTGTTGAATAGCTGACCTACAGCAGCTCTGCTATCAGTTGTTAACATTACCTGCTTTATGTGGTAAAACACTGGATGAATTGTAATTCGTTTTGTTTACATTCAGAAAAACAAGTTTTTTAGTGGGTGGTAATTTGGGAATAGTAAGGCAATACCAAAAACACTTAACTCAAAATATCTGAATGCAACCAAAACTTACATTTTATCTTTAAATTATATTTATCATATGCCTGTGCTTTCTAAAATGTGCAATGTCCAGGTGAGAAATATTGCATCTTGTAGAAGTTTGTTTTATATTGCTCATGTATATTGCTTTTCAAAGACAGTAAACTGTTTTTATTGTTTGGCTATTATTGTTGTTTTTATTTTCCTTTTCTTTTTGGTATCTGCAGTGGTTCTCTTTTGTGCATTGGAGTGGATGGACCATTGCATATGATGAAACTGTTTTCATATGTCTTCTAATCACAAGTGTCAGTTGTCAGTAAATGACGTTAAGTTTTTTAAAAAAAGTATTATTTGTTTACCAACATGGTAATCAAATATTAGGTTTTTGGTTGACGACCTAAAAACATTTAGTGTCAAAATATATGCAGAAATGAGGGCAAATAATTTGTCATGACACTCTATGGAATCCTAGTGCTGCAAGCTCACTTAGGAAATGTGTCTTAAATAGTTTAATGGTTGATGGCCTGTACTAATAAATCATACGTAGCTGGGAGAATTTTTTCAGTTACTGGTGGAGATTTGTTTGTGTTTCCTTTCAAATAAAAATCTAATGATCCTCGATACCTACAAAACATATTTTTGCTTTTCTGTTTCTTATAATCTATATGCATCTAAGCTCCTAAAGTACGCAATAACAAGAAATAAAAGATCATCTCACAAGTGTGAATACAAATAACAGTGAAATACTACATTTTTTTCACTTTACAGAAAAATACTGACATGATATCAAACATTTTGGCAGACACTTTCTGCCTTGGCTCTGATACCTATAATTCTTTAATGTGACTTTACATAAATAGACAATGTTTATATCATACTGCTGACAACCACAGCCTGGTTCTAAATTAAAAATGATATTCTGCAGCTGCCAGAAGCCTTTACCCTAAACATATATTTTTAACAGACTATGACATAAAATATTCTAAGATGCTTCTTTACACATTTAAAACCTGATGCTTCACTTGTTCTTTGGGTGACTGTGTAAATGGGTTTAACATGTGACAATGTAACATTTTAATATTTCTACAAGTTAACCTTGTACAAAGTTTAAAAAGCAGTCTTAAAGCTAAACACTTTGGCCAAAACTGCATACTGTACTTTATTTATGAAAGATAGAAGTAGAAGTAGTGTCAGAAGTGGATACATTGTTAAGTGTAAATAGGTTAATAGATTTGCTTATAATTTTCAGTAATCATATTATAATAAACACAAACTTTATTACCACCAGGTTTGTAGACACAAAATTTCTTGTTGTTTGCATTCTGATCTAACACTCTAGATAACCTGCTTGTTCTTACCTTGTCATAAGCATATGATTTTCACATAAAGACCTAAACTGGCATTTTAAGATCCAGTGTTGAGACACTGACTGTCATCACTGACACTGTATTTATGTTTCCTTTTGACTGTTGTTGTGACTGTTCACAAATGAAGTGAATCACAGTAGGGAGTCGTAGAAAACCCCACCTGCTTTACACACAAGTCCTTGACTCTGAGGAACAACCATAATTCCCAGCCTTCTTCATGTTTCTCTTTTCAGACCTTTAAAAGAGCACAGCCAACAACCAGAAAGAACATTTTAGATGACCAGAAAAATGTAGAAGACCAGTTACTGTATTATACTTTTCGCTAGCACTGATGTTATCTTACTTAACATAGCGCCACCTTCAGCTTATCTTTAAAGGTGGTGTAGCTACTTTGGGGCTTTTTTCTTTTCTGTTTTTCTTTACTACAGGGTGGTGGATGCTGGGTCTTGAACTTGTTCAACTGCATTTCTTAAGATGTTGACTGGGTCTTTTCTTTACACAAATTCTTGATCCAGTAGTTTACTAGTAAATTGTTGAAATAGCTTGCATGGGTGGAAAAAGGTGCTGATGCAGAGATAGCATTATTGTTACAATATTTTACAACTGTAAGATTTCATTCTGTCTCTTAAAGAAAAGATGGTTCAGAGTTGACTACAAAAAAAAAATGTAAGAAGCATGTTTCAGGTCATTCTGATAAGCATCTTGCATACTTATTTATGAAATACATGTATCTACGATTGGATGGAAAGGCTTGGTGAGTTCATCTACTTAAAGGATCCTTCTCATAACTGACTGGTCCTCCACATGTAACAAATAATTTCAATGTACTGTGTACATAATAATAATGACCCTACAAATCTATAAACCCTATGAAATCTGAATTGGGAGCACATGAAACACCCAGGGATACAGGTGAGGGACTTTAGATACTTCAAATTGTGTTCTTTTACGTTCTTTTTCATGGTAGGACCAGAAGCCATCTTAAAAGGAAACACTAATTAAGGGAACTGGATGTACCTGGGACAATAAACCACCCAGTGAAATGAAATGTGGACACCAAAGCCTTGGCTGTGCAAGAAGGAGGATCTTTGAAATATACAAGGAGTGAATTACTTAAACAACAACAACAACATTTATTTATATAGCACATTTTCATACAAACAGTAGCTCAAAGTGCTTAAAGAGGGGACTAGCCCTGAATACAGGGGAAGCTTCAGTCTCAATAAAGGAAAAAGATGTAGGACTAAGAGGCTCCAGTGGGACTCTAAACATCTGTCATTGACTACGTTTAAAAGAACTTAGGACTGTGATCTTCCTGATCTAAGACTCTTATACCTTTAGAAGACTTTCTGTCTGCCAAATTTTCTTATTGAACTATTTTGGTTTAATAAATATATTTCAAGTTTGGTTTGAACATATGCAGAGGAGAGATGCTGGATATATTGGGAAAAGGAAGTTAAAGATTGAGCTGCCAGGCAAGAGGAAAAGAGAAAGGCCTAATAGAAGATGTATGGATGTGGTGAGAGAGGACATGCAGGTGATGGGAGCAAGATGAAGAAGACAGGAAGATATGGAACAAGATGATCCACTGTGGCAACCCCTAATGGAGGAGCTGAAAGAGGAAGAAGAAGAAGAAGAAATATAATAATAGTGTCAATAGTGTGATCTAATTGTTGTAATGATTTGGAGTCAGGACTTGCACTAATTGGCAAAATTCACCAAAGGGTTTTTTAGCCATGTGCTGCAGCTTCAACTCAAAACAAGCCTTAAAGGAACCCTTCCCGAGTCAGAAAACACATGAGACCCTGTGAAATAATAATAACAATGAAAGATTTATTACTATTTAGTGTACATGGCATTTCTATCTTCTTGATGAAAAAAAAATTGCAAAGCATCCACACAGGCAAATAGGAAACAAAAAAGATGTTTTGCCTGCACCCAGAGCGGTAACTTCAAACAATGGAATTAGCCAGTCCCATACTATTTCTCATGGCATGGCCAAAGGCTGAAGCTCTGAGTCCAATGATATATGTATTTGTATTTAATTATAGCTTGTGGCCATTTGTTGTATTTTGTTTGTGGTTACAATTCCATCTGTGTGTTTTGTTGCACAGTGGTTGTTGGCAGATGATTCCCAAGTCATCAGGGACACTTAAAACAATTCTGCATCATTTATAATCTAGTTCAGTCCTGCAGTTCTTTAGACTTCTTCCCTGTGGTTCGCTGGAGTCCCAAAGCTTTAGAAATGGCTTTATAACCTTTACCAGATTGATTTGTTTCTGAATTTCTTTGGATCTTGGCATGATGTCTTGCTTTTGGTCTACTTCTCTGTGTCAGGCAGCTCCTATTTAAGAGATTTCAATGGCAGTAATCAGGCCTTTACTGTTATTTTTGAACAAGGGGCAATTACTTTTCACAGAATTCAAAAGAATAAGAAATCAGGAAGGGGCAAATAGTTTTTCAGATTTGTTGTAGGGATTAAAACAATTCTGCATCATTTATAATCTGAACATTGCATGATTTTGCTGAACTCATGGGGATGCGAACTTGGCAGGGTTTACTCGTCACTAGTCAGGACCACAGCAAAAAGGGGTGTTAGGTCTTCTGAAGGCTCCATAAGCCATGAATTCCATACTCTACTGGATTTCTTTTCAAATGTCTAAGAGTAAAGTCTTTGTTATGGCCTTGTATTTGAACTGTGATGTGCAGTCTAACCTGATCAGTGAGTCAATAATGACTCCAACACCCCCATCACTCTATTTTATTAAGGGGCATAGAGATTGCATGTAGTTTCAGGCTCCTGATTTGAAACCGAGAGAGAGGACATGTCTTGTTCTTTGTTATGGAGTGTAAATACAAAAGAAATAATCTGCATTTTCTCTTGTTCAAGCAGGAGAGGTGAATGCCTGCTATCAAAGCGATTTGAGTAGCAGAGCATTATGTGCATATGCATGTCTATATAAATAATCATTAATACATTTGTTATGTAAAATAAATATATTTTAGTAAAAAAAGTATATACAAATACATTATACTAGTACTAGACATTAAGCCCGTTACAATAACGGGCGCTAGAACAGTAGTGCATGAACATTAGTAGGAACAGTCTATATTAAATGGCATGGGACCATGACCTCATTCTGTTTCTTGTCTTAATTTTTTTTTTGTCAAAAATATTTTTGCAAGAAGCCTAAAGTAAAATAATAATAAAAATAAAATAGAAACGTATATGACAATACAGTAAGTATAATTAATATTGCCTTAGTGTAAAACTTTGTAACAATCTGTAAGACACAATATCTGAAGACGATATTTAGGTAAAATTTTCTATTTTTTTACCTCATGAAATTTTTCTATACAATTTCATTATAGACATTTCTTGTAAATATTCTGTCTGAGTTTGGGAACAGTTTACCTTGTTCAGGACCATCTACAACCTTGACAACAACATATGGAAAACTTCTAACTCTTGATAATGCAACATATAACTGACCATGGCTGAATACTGGTTCTGGCAAGTAAATGCCAACTTTTTCTAAGGTTTGCTCTTCTGAGTCTTTCTCTTTTAGCATTTTTCTGACACTCATTTTCTTTTTCTTCAATCGATCTATTTGCTCGTATTTCTCTTTGTCTTTCAGCCTTTCTTTTTGTTGATGTTTACTTGTTGAGCTGACCATTCTTGCAGGAGATGTTGTTTATATAGGATTTGATGTGTCCTTTTTTTTTTGGGTGGCATGTTATTAGTAGATATGTCCGTGATATTTTCTCTTACAGTAATACTGGCTTGTATGTGGCTGTAATATGCATCACTGTATTGTGTGTCATTAATTTTCTCTCGTAGTAATACTGGTTTGTATTTCCGGAAAATTCCTGTAATTTTCTCTGACAGTAATACTGGCTTTGATGTCCGTAATACGACTTTAATTTTCTGTCACAACAGTGGGCAATCAGCAGAGTGTCCCCAGCAACTGATGTAATGTGTGTTGTGTAGCTGATAATCGTGCCCGTGGTGTCTCCCCAGCAAGTACTGTTTAGTTCCCCTGCAAGTACTGTATTTTAATCTGTGCTGGTGTGCAGCTGATTATTATATGTGTGGCATCTCCCCAGCAACGGATTTTATATGCGCGGCCGTGACCACCCAATCAGCACTCTTCCCAGCAATGGTGTCCTTTATTTCTTATCATGCGCGGCCGTGTCAAGGCCATTCACTGTGTGCCCAGCTTCCAGTGTGTGTGCTTTATTTGCTTATCTTGCATGGCAGCGGCTCGGCTATTCACTGTGAGCCCAGCTTCCAGTGTGTGTGTGCATCCAAGGTGCCGTGCGCAATGGCGGGGAACGGTGCAATGCGCTGCACGGCCCGCACATGCGCACTTCACCAGAAGACACACACACACGGACACCTGGACGCACACAGGGGTTTTATTAAAGAGGATGATGATACACCTAAACTGTCAGAATTTTCAGTTATAATGTGATATGGATTTTTGGCAATACCTTCACTACTATGTCTAAATCAAGAAATGTCCATTTTTATACTGCCTGCAACACTTAGTAACAATATATGGATGGTTGCCACTTTCAAACTTTTAAATAGTTACCGTCTTATTTGCACTGTTTTTTGGTTTCCCTACATTTGGGTTGTGGACACTAGAGAGCACTAAAGCTCTTCAAACTTAGAACACAAGTGCAGTCACATAGTCAAAAAGCTTTGGTAAAGTTGTTTTTTAAATCCAGTACCTTATATAGGTTTTAATCCTTCATATTCCACAATAAATCCTCCGTTTCACCTCCGACTCAGCTCACCTGGTTGAGGCTTGGTGGCTCCTTTTATCTCAGGATCCAGGAGTACTTCCGGTGACAAATGAGTAGAACCTGGCAGCACGTCTGGGTCAGGCAGAACCTCCTTCAAGGTGTGCACCTTTCCAACAGCTCCCTCTGCCAGCACCCACATCCCCCAACAGGATTGTTCTCTGAGACTACATGTCCCAAAGTGCCCTGGAGGACTATGAATGGAAACTCTGTCCGAGGGAAGCTGCCACCTAGTATACTGAGGGAATAAACAGCCCCCAGAGACAGTCCTTCCCTGTATTTTCACTACCTTTCCTGGCTGGGACACCTGTCCATCCCCTTGGGGCTTCCCGTATGGGTAAAGAACCTTCCTGCCTCCTGGTCGAGATGCCCGTCCATCCTGTTTGGTATAGTATTTCCTTTCATGATATGTTTTGTTTTGCCACATTTCATTTAATATCAATAATATCAAGAGCAAAAGAACATAATTAATAAAACAATATCAGTATTAATAATATATTTCCAGTAAATAAATCTAATTCACATTTCTTGCTGTATGAATCTTTCCTTTGTGCAGTTGTTTTGGTATGCTTTTGTTACACCACCAGAGGGCAGGTTTTCTTCTCTTCTTCTTGCAGTAAGTGAACTGAAATCCCTTTTCCATGTTCCTCTTTTACCTGCTTTCCTTGAATCATATCATTGGAAGCTGTATTTGTCCTGGACCTCACTGGGCTTGCATCGTATTCCTGTGTACTGCTATCCTTCCTGGTTATGGCCAGTTCCTGTTGGTTTCTGGTCCCCATCACAGGGAAAAGGAGAACATGCTTTGAGACATTAAAAGCTCTTCAAACTACCCCTTCAGATTTCTCTGTGCTCCTGGACCAGACATCATGAGAAGGGAGTGCAAAAATCAGCACTTAACAAATGAGTCGGATGAAGTGTATGATCTCCTCTTATTTTGTGAAACTATTTATGTTCTTATGTTATATTTTAAGCTGACAAAGAGAAGTGTTTAAGAGAAACTGTTTAAAACCAGGTTTGTACCCTATGAAAACTAATGAGATTACAGTTTTTGTTAGCAAAAGAATTATGTGCAAATTTTGGAGCACAAAATTAATATGATAAATGGCTATATGAAACATCCTGTAACTTGTATTTTAAAGGAAAATTCTCTTTTTTTTAATGATCTTAAATAAATAATCTCAAAGACAATTAGATCATTCCCTATTTGCATATATGTTTACAATCTATCACTTATATTGCAGCTTCAGTGTAATTCATATACATCTGAGTATGAATGAAATCAACCATCTCACTTGTTAGTTATAACCTTTAGTATAAGGGTGCTGTACCGTGTTAGCCATTATGAATGTAATGAAAGTCAAGCAAAATGACACCTTTTATTGGCTAACTAAAAAGATTACAATATGCAAGCTTTCAAGGCAACTCAGGCCCCCTCTTCAGGCAAGATGTAATCAAGATGTAATGTTATAACCTTTGAAAAGCTTCTTTTTCCTTCCACCGTGCTCCTTTAAAATTTCATTAATTTGTTATCCTGTTGGACTTTTAGTATATTACAAAATTCACATTAGGTTAGTTATTTAAGATCTTTAAATCTTACAGTGCTTACTTTTATATTTGACAGTATTATGTTATTTGCTGTTGTAACATTGTTTTATTCAGCTTCTTAAAAAATAATATATTTACTTATCCTTTTATGTTTTCCAGTTTTGTCTCAATAGTTTTATAAAACAGCTTTAAGAAGCATAGTAAATAACTTTATTGAATAACACCTTTTTTTTTTTACTTTTTTTTACCTCTTTTTTATAACTGATCATGTTACTCCTTCAGATTTAAGGTTACATTTCTAATTTGATGGGTTGAGTAAGTTAATTCATCATGCAACCAGGACTGTAAAGTGACCATATAGTAAATATGAGTAATGGTACACTTATAACACTAATATTACACTTCAAATAGAGTTTGTTATCACCATGTGAGCTATGTAAATAGCTACAACTGCCATTTTGTAACGCTCCTCTAGTGAGATGCTAATTCATGGCCAACAATTCACTTGCCCTTATGTTTTCCATAAGTTGCCATTGAACATCATTAAATGATTTGTTCTGTTTTCTTTCACTTAAACAAGTTTAACTTCTAACTTTCATGTACCAATCATATCAAACAATTATAGTATGTGTTCAGTAATGTTTAAAAGTTACTAAGCACATGCAGTGATATAATTAGCTATCTCTCCTCAGCTGCTTCTGATACAACTAGCTACAATGTCTATAAAATATAGTAACCTCTTAGAAACATTCAGGTTTTATTATTACACAACACTGAATGTTAATGGATTTAATTTGGCCTATTTTTCACTGATCAGCAAAAAAACCTGTTTAATATCAATGTGAAAACAGACTGCAGAATGGTAGAAATTAATTACAAATATAAAACATCATAACAAGTTTTCACCCACCTTCCAGTCTTTGTCAACAATTATAGCCATAAGTCTTCAGTGAAGAGCTTTTTTCAAGTTCAACCAAAAATTCTCAATTGGGTTGAAATCTGGCATCAGATTTATAAAATATACGTGCTTATAAAAAAAGAGTCAAAATTTGCGTACACAACTTTCCACGGAAAAGACAGGATTTATCAAAGAAAACATGATGGGAGAACTTGTGTACGTATTTATTGCAACTCTGATGCATTTCTAACCAACATTTCAGAGAAATCGAGAAATGATAATACCCTTGATCAAGTTGGGTATTGTAGCGGAATCAGCTGAATTAATCCTCAATAGTGATGAATACGATGTATAGTCTTTATTTTAGTTCTCGTTTAATAGGGCCAATGCTGTTAATTTGTCACTTCTCAGGATTAGAAACCAAAGCTGAGTAAAAATACAAGGGTTATTCACTCTCTGCATACAGAAAGTTATAAATATCATGACCTATTGTCTATTCATAGCCTAATGGTTTGACACAATGTGGCTTGTTTGGTGAAGATTATGCAAACGGTCATACAGTCATGTGAAAAAGTTTGGGAACACCTCTTAATTCTTTGGATTTTTGTTAATCATTGGCTGAGTTTTCAAAGTAGCAACTTCCTTTTAATATATGACATGCCTTATAGAAACAGTAGTATTTCAGCAGTGACATTAAGTTAATTGGATTAACAGAAAATATGCAATATGCATCATAACAAAATTAGACAGGTGCATAAATTTGGGCACCCCAACAGAGATATGACATCAATACTTAGTTGAGCCTCCTTCTGCAAATATAACAGCCTCTAGACGCCTCCTATATTCTTTGAGTGTCTGGATTCTGGATGGAGGTATTTTTGACCATTCTTCCATACAAAATCTCTCCAGTTCAGTTAAATTAGATGGCTGCCGAGCATGGGCAGCCTGCTTCAAATCATCCCATAGATTTTCAATGATATTCAAGTCAGGGGACTGTGATGGACATTCCAGAATATTGTTCTTCTCCCTCTGCACGAATAACTTTGTAGATTTCGAACTGTGTTTTGGGTCATTGTCTTGTTGGAATATCCAACCCCTGCGTAAATTCAACTTTGTGACTGATGCTTGAACATTATTCTGAAGAATTTGTTGATATTGGGTTGAATTCATCCGAACCTTGACTTTAACAAGGGCTCCATTCCCTGAAGTAGCCACACAACCCCACAGCATGATGGATCCTCCACCAAATTTGACAGTAGGTAGCAGGTGTTTTTCTTGGAATGCGGTGTTCTCCTTCCACCATGCAATCATGCATTTGTTATGACCAAATAACTCAATTTTTGTCTCATCAGTCCAAAGCACTTTGTTCTAAAATGAATCTGGCTTATCCAAATGAGCATTTGCATATAACAAGAGACTCTGTTTGTGGCGTGAGTGCAGTAAGGGCTTCTTCCTCATCACCCTGCTATACAGATGTTCTTTGTGCAAATTGCGCTGAATTGTAGAACGATGTAAGATACACCATCTGCAGCAAGATGTTCTTGCAGGTCTTTGGAGGTGATCTGTGGGTTGTCTGTAACCATTCTCACAATACTGCGCATATGCCGCTCCTGTATTTTTGTTGGCCTGCCAGACCTGGGTTTAACAGCAACTGTGCCTGTGGCCTTCCATTTCCTGATTACATTCCTTACAGTTGAAACTGACAGTTTAAACCTCTGAGATAGCTTTTTGTAGCCTTACCCTAAACCATGATACTGAACAATCTTTGCTCTTTTGAGAGTTGCTTTGAGGATCCCATGCTGTCACTCTTCAGAGGAGAGTCCAAGGGAAGCACAACTTGCAATTGACCACCTTAAATACCTTTTCTCATGATTGGACACACATGTCTATGAAGTTCAAGGCTTACCGAGCTAATCCAACCAATTTGGTGGTGCAAGTAATCAGTATTGAGCAGTTAATTTCATACAACTAAATACTGCTTCAGTAAAAATCTTTGTTTGGAAAACACCCCAGTACTCAGATGTTCCTAGGAAATGAAAGACATACCACTGTTAGCTTTTTTGTTGAAAGTAGAGTAAATTATTATGCAGGCTGAGAGGGGTTCCCAAACTTTTTCATATGACTGTATATGAATGTAACAAGCTTTTAGAGAGTGGAAGACTTTTTTACCCTTGATGATAACTGGCTTATGAGCTGATTTGGGATCCCTTGAACCATTCTCTTAGACCTATGTGCTGAGTTAGGCCTGGCATTAGAAACAAAGACTTGGCTATACCTGTTCATATATTTCTGGTATCAGACACCAACTAGAGAGGATTGGCCAACAGGTCTCAGCCAAACTTCAGCTCCATCATGCCTGCTGTACTAGAAGCCATTAACCAGCTCACGAGGTACTACTCTTAGTTTCTGTATAGTGTGGGTGTACATGAGAACATAAAAAGGCAATTTGCAGTGTTGTACAGTTTTCACAATATAATTGGGGCAATTGACTGTGTTCACATTGCAAAATTTTTGTTAACCATAAGCAGTGACATTCCATTAACACATAAGTCATGTGTAATGCCAAGATGAGATGACTAACGTTGTGACATAGTAGGACTACATTCTTGGCTGTGAGGCTTCTTAAAAGAGCCATGAAGGTAAGGTTTTAACCTAACTAGTCTGCTCAGGCTAGTCTTAAAACTGCTAAATGTAGGCTTTCTGCTTTTCAGAGTTCAAATAAGATGAGCTTACAAAATAACAATAAATATCAGAAACTATTGCAAAAGCCTACAGGTGGAAAGATGACTGTAATCTTCAGCTTTTGTATAAATGGGCAACCCAAGAACCATTATAAATGAAAGATGTAATGGAAAAAAATAGAAACATGCAAGCAAAATTCTCAAAAAAGCAAAAATAGACAAAAAGGAGTTGCCTAAAAGGCAATCCACAGCAAACAAAATGATAGCCAATAACCAGAATCCTTAAGACGTAGCAATAAAAATCAGAAAACCAGAATATCCAACAACAATAAATAACAATTCTCAATCACTGGAAATGTAAGGTAATGTACTACGGCTGAATTCTTCTTCTGTCTTGATTATAAAGCCAGATGTCAGGGTGATCTGCCTTTTGGGGAACCTTCCATAAAGAACAAGTAACATAGGTAAATTTAAAAAGACAGTACACAATCATAAACATAAAAAATCAGTGCTGGTCAGTAGTGTTTTTTGTTATCTGCCCTATCTCCGGTATGTGGTGCTTAAGAAGAAGAAACCACCAGATTATGCAGTTGAGTAACTTCTCAAAGCAGTGTAAGTGGAGAATAACATTGCATTTTTGACCTTGGATTCTTATTTTTGTGATTTTTCTGATTTTGAATTTCTGGTTTTCACCTCACTATTATTAAAGGTACTGATTCTGTTGTTTTGAGTCTTGATTTTGTTCACTTTTTACTCTTGTTTATTGCTGTTGTATCCTTCAAATAAATAATCAAATATAAAGGAACTTTGCCTGTGTTTCTCCTAGGTTATATTTCAAGCAGCGTGCCTCTCCTGACTGGGGTTCAAAGAGTGTTCTTTTTTATGCATTTGGTATTCAGTTTTGAATTTATATTTTTTAAATGTTCTTTGTGTACTATGCCTTGATGATGTTCTATGTGTTTTGTGCATGGTTCCTAAGAGACAGGGCCATCTGTGAATCACTGCCGGGGACTGTTTCCTACTTCAGAGGTTCTCCCATAGTTCCTGCCAGTTCATTGTGAATTCACTGGGGTTTTTGGGTGAGTTTCTACCTTTTTTTGCTATATTTAGTACTTTTTGTGTATGTTGTGTTACTATGAACTTTATGTAAAATATAAAATTTTAAGTTTATACTAATTGTTTCCTTAGTTGTCAAAAGACACACTTTTGAGAGAAAAAAAACCAAACATTAACATTTTTTTTTAAAAATGGAACACTTTTTACAATTAAATGTACAGAGAATGCAGTTCTCAGAAGTTGATAAAACAAGTATGTACAGTATTTTCAATTCCTTTGAACGGGCTGTACAACTTTCAGTGTATTAAGTGGAAGGCTGTTGGTAGCTGACAGAACTTAATCCCTGCCCGGGATTGCTTTCTGCCTTGCGCTCTGTGTTGGCTGGAATTGGCTCCAGCAGACCCCTGTGACCATGTGTTCGGATTCAAAAGGATGGAATATGGATGGATGGATACTGCATTATTTATATTTTTATTTAATTAATGGATCAATATAGATAAGGCTTTCACATTTTTTTAACTTTTCATAACTTCACTACTTTGGAATCTAGCAGTGAAATGTCCTCTAGTTATAAAATATGGCTTAACAGAAGATGTGTACTTTGTGGAAGGAACATCACTCTCCATATGTTTGTTTTTCCACAGAATTTTCATCCTACTGAAGTTTTACTTTTTCTTTACTCGTTTGGCTTTTGGTATGGCTTCTAATTTCATATTTTGTGATTTTCTGTTTAAAATCTATATCTATCTATCTATCTATCTATCTATCTATCTATCTATCTATCTATCTATCTATCTATCTATCTATCTATCTATCTATCTATCTATCTATCCCCCCCAATACAGAACTGTTTATGCTGAAGAAGGGTGGTTTAATAAAGTATAACAAATACTAATTACAAGAGCAAGGAGATCATCAGTTCATGTCTAAGTTCCTCTCTGCATGGAGAGAGTAGTGAGAAACGCACTATACAAATGCCAACAATTATTATTATTTTTATTAGGAGATGAAAAAAGGATTAACAATTACAAAACCATTAGGTAACAAAATGATATACCTCAGGGTTTTTTTTATGTTACTGATATGACTGTCAGAAAATGCACTTTTTGTCAAAAGAAACTGAACAACTCATTTATAAATAAAGACATCATTACTATGAACATGGAGAGAAAGCAAATAAGCTCTTAGCTCAAAATCCACAAGCAAGAAGTTCGCAATGCAATCTCAGCAATTACCAACACAAACAGAGACAAAATCATCGACCATAAAAATATAATGCACACATTTAGAGACTACTATACATTCTTATATTCTACTGAGTTTAAAGAAGACAAGACCCAATCTAATGCATTTCTGGATGCATTACAGATACCACAAATAGATACTCTTAGAGCAGAGGAATTAGATAAACCATTGGCACTATCAGAATTATCAGATGCTATAAAGTCACTTCAGAGTGGGAAAGCAGCAGGCCCCGATGGCTACCCTGCCGAATATATAAGATGTTCTCCACTCCGCTAGCTCCCCTTTTATTAGCAACATTCACAGAAGCTAGAGACAATAAAATTCTACCTCAAACTTTTCGCCAAGCATTAATCACCGTGGTGTCACAATCCCTCCTAACCCATTAACAGCTGTGTTTGGTGTTCTTCCAAATGGGCTTAAAGTGGAGAAGGACAAACAAACTGTAATTGCCTTTACTACAATATTAACATGCAGATTTATCTTGCTAAACTGGAAGAATCCTAACTCTCCTCTTTTAAGTCAGTGGGTAACTGATGTTATTTATTATTTGACATTGGAAAACAATCAAATTCTCACTTAGAGGATCTGTGCAAAGATTTTTCAAAACCGGGCAGGATCTAATCAATAACATTTTAGAATAAGCTTTTAAAAAACTGAGGAAGCAGATTCTCTCCCCATTTCTTTTTCTTCTCCATTTATCTATATTCACTTATTAATTTATCTATTTACTTATTTTTACTAACTTTAAGTTTTATTCTGCTGCCCATGCTGTCTTTCTCAGGGGTGGGGGTTGATTTGTTTTCAGTCCTTTTCTTGTAAAATTGATTTATTTGTATGGAATGTTGTGTGATTTCAATTAAATCAATAAATTAAAAAAAAAAGAAAATACACACAAGAGTCTCCTTTCTACCTCTCAATGCCCAGCAAAATATTCTACAGCCCAGTATTCAAATCAAAAAGAGTATGTCTACTGGGGAGTTGAAGTTTATTTCATGTGTAGATAGCAGAAAAAAGTTCTTACTTGCTGGTTTACTCAGAATAATGAAAGTCATACAACATTAACAAAAAGATACATACACACAAATGAGCATACATAGAATGTAACATACACATATAATTATACTATATCCACACTGTCTATAATTATTGTTTATATGCAAGAACACATATTTGTTATAATAATCAGCTGTTCAGTCAGGTAATGATCTGTGGATAAACATTGTCTCTGAAAGTACTGGTTTAAGAGTGAATGGTCCTGTACTGTTTGCCAGAGAGGAGGAATGAGAAAAGTGACTGTGCAGGACGGCTGAAGTCTTTAATAATAATATTTGCTTTCTAAGTGAGCCTGTGATATATGCTTCCTGAACAGAAGGCAGCTGGTTGACAGTAATATTATGTACTGGTATTACCACCCTCTTCAGTGCTTTACAATCATGAGCTGAGCAGATGAATGTACCAGGATGTTACTTAGCCAGTGAGAATGAACTCTGTGGTGCATCTGTAGATGTTAGTGAGAACACATTTGAGGAAATCTGAGCCTTTCTGAAATGCCTGAATAAGTAATGGTGTTGTTAAGCCTTCCTGATAATAGTTGAAATGTGTTGTGTCCATGTTAGTTCATTATGGATATACAAACATATTTGTAGCTGCTTACCCTTTGAACAGCATGATCAATAGGGTAGATGACAGTGTGGCCTGCTTTTTACTTTTTGAAGTATATGTCCAGCTCCTTGTGTTGCTGACATTAAGGTTCAGATTGTAGGTAGGGTTTGTCTCTGTAAGTTGTCTCATTATTGTTGGTGATCAGGCCTGTGTCAGCACATTTAATGATGGATTTATAGCTGTGTTTGTACACACAGTCATAGGTGAGCAAGGAGTATAGCAAGGTGTTAATCATACTATTCTGTGGGGTGCCTGTGTTTAGAATCAGTATAGAGAATGTTATGCTGGATCAAGGTCTACTAGTTAGTAAGCCCAAAATCCCGTTACAGAGTGTAGGTGGCAATAATTTCCAAGTTCAGGAATTTAGTGATCAGCTTTGATGGTAGAACAGCATTAAATGCAGAACTGTAATCTATAAAGAGGACACTGTATTACCAGGTCTTTTTTATTCAGATGTGCCAGGCAAAGGTGCAAGGGAGCACAAGGGATATGGTATCTTCTATGAACTGATTGTAACAATATGCTAACTGGATGTAGTTTACATTAATATTCTGTATAATGTGCCCCAGCACTAGTCTCTCAAAGCACTTCATCACAATTCGAGTGAGTATCACTGGTCTGTAGCCATTCAGACAATCTACTTTTGTTTTCCTAATCACAGGCATACTTATTCACCTTATGAAGTAGGTAGTAGGCACAGCAACCTCAACAAAATCATAAACTTGTCACTGAAGACATTAGCTAATTAATTGCCATATATTTTTAAAATGCAAATGGTGCATGAGTGGAAATTCTGTTTGCAATCCATAAAACCATCTTTATATCTTGCACAAAAAACAGACAGGGATGTGGAAGGTAATCCAATGACGGCCAGCTTGGATTCTCGATCAAAGTGGACATAAAAAAGATCCATAAAACAGGCCAGGGCCCTCCCTAGTCTACCAAGACAAGGATACACCCATGGTAGCCTGAACTTACACTCTACTGGCTGGCTTTGGCCTACGCAGCTTTGAAAAGGGTTTTAACGTTAAATTTTCAAAATATATTGTAAACACCCCAAAAATACATAAAAATGCTCTTTTATGGAAATGAACCATAAAAACTTTGGGTATGAAAGAGAAGTCCTGCAGCAGAAACTTTATAAAACTAACTATTTATGAGCAGCACAAAAAGTGACAAAAGAAAAAAAAGGAAAAAAAGAGTTTTCATAAAAGGCAACTCAGAGCAAACAAGTTCTAGAAATATCAATACTTATGAAGAAATGCATTCTATCAAATGATAATGAATGACTAAAGAATCCAATTTCAGGCCCCGTAATAGTATAGGCTGAGGGGGGTTCTTCAGTGGTGACATCAGGGTGGCACTGCCTCTTAGGGTTCAACTTACAAAATACAAGTTATATAAGAGAAAAACTCAATAAACATAGATAATAACTTATTACACATAGCTAGTAAATAATTAAGAAGCAAGACAACATTAATGAAAAACACATATGTACAATACACATATAAATAATAATTTCTTGTAAAAAAGACACATAATGGTAAAATAAACATAAGTCAAGAAACACATCCTAGCTGAAACATACAGTGCATCCGGAAAGTATTTACAGCGCATCACTTTTTCCACATTTTGTTATGTTACAGCCTTATTCCAAAATAGATTAAATTCATTTTTTCCTCAGAATTCTACACACAACACCCCATAATGACAACGTGAAAAAAGTTTACTTGAGATTTTTGCAAATTTATTAAAAATAAAAAAACTGAGAAATCACATGTACATATGTATTCACAGCCTTTGCTCAATACTTTGTCGATGCACCCTTGGCAGCAATTACAACCCCAAGTCTTTTTGAATATGATGCCACAAGCTTGGCACACCTATCCTTGGCCAGTTTCTCCCATTCCTCTTTGCAGCACCTCTCAAGCTCCATCATGTTGGATGGGAAGCGTCGGTGCACAGCCATTTTAAGATCTCTCCAGAGATGTTCAATCGGATTCAAGTCTGGGCTCTGGCTGGGCCACTCAGGGACATTCACAGAGTTGTCCTGAAGCCACTCCTTTGATATCTTGGCTGTGTGTCAGTGTCCTGCTGAAAGATGAACCGTCGCCCCAGTCTGAGGTCAAGAGCGCTCTGGAGCAGGTTTTCATCCAGGATGTCTCTGTACATTGCTGCAGTCATCTTTCCCTTTATCCTGACTAGTCTCCCAGTTCCTGCCACTGAAAAACATCCCCACAGCATGATGCTGCCACCACCATGCTTCACTGTAGGGATGGTATTGGCCTGGTGATGAGCGGTGCCTGGTTTCCTCCAAACATGATGCCTGGCATTCACATCAAAGAGTTCAATCTTTGTCTCATCAGACCAGAGAATTTTGTTTCTCATGGTCTGAGAGTCCTTCAGGTGCCTTTTGGCAAACTCCAGGCGGGCTGCCATGTGCCTTTTACTAAGGAGTGGCTTCCGTCTGGCCACTCTACCATACAGGCCTGATTGGTGGATGGCTGCAGAGATGGTTGTTCTTCTGGAAGGTTCTCCTTTCTCCACAGAGGACCTCTGGAGCTTTGACAGAGTGACCATTGGGTTCTTGGTCACCTCCCTGACTAAGGCCCTTCTCCCCCAATCACTTAGTTTAGATGGCCAGCCAGCTCTAGGAAGAGTCCTGGTGGTTTCAACTTCTTCCACTTACGGATGGTGGGTGCCACTGTTCTCATTGGGACCTTCAAAGCAGCAGAAATTTTTCTGTAACCTTCCCCAGATTTGTGCCTCGAGACAATCCTGTCTCGGAGGTCTACAGACAATTCCTTTGACTTCATGCTTGGTTTGTGCTCTGACATGAACTGTCAACTGTGGGACCTTATTCAGACAGGTGTGCCTTTCCAAATCATGTCCAATCAACTGAATTTACCACAGGTGGACTCCAATTAAGCTGCAGAAACATCTCAAGGATGATCAGGGGAAACAGGATGCACCTGAGCTCAATTTTGAGCTTCATGGCAAAGGCTGTGAATACTTATGTACATGTGCTTTCTCAATTTTTTTATTTTTAATAAATTTGCAAAAATCACAAGTAAACTTTTTTCACGTTGTCATTATGGGGTGGTGTGTGTAGAATTCTGAGGAAAAAAATGAATTTAATCCATTTTGGAGTAAGGCTGTAACATAACAAAATGTGGAAAAAATGATGCACTGTGAATACTTTCCGGATGCACTGTATAATAGCCTTGACTACTATGCCATGATGCCTGCCAAGCATCCTTCTCGCTTTCCAGGTTTTGCATATTCACTTTTAATATTAGGATAAAGTCAGCCATTAAATTGTAAGATGCGGTAACTGTTGCAAGGAAAATGACAAAGAATTCAGGATAACCAGTGTAAAACAATATAAGTCAGATACTGTTACATGTATAATAACCTGGGATGCTCAGTATGCCAAGAAGTGAGATCAATTATTATGGATATTAATCCAATCTTGAAATCCAAACATACTAGATATATTTATTTGTCTTATTCTTTTCAGACCAGCAGTACTTTGTTCCTACTCTTTATGAGAGAATAGATGATTTTTGAGGAATACCAGCCTTGCAGGTAAGGTAAGTGATTGCGGATTGTCCCTGTTTTGTCTAACTCAAAATATATCATTATTAGGAGAGCTCTCTCTTTCTCCTGGTCCTCCTTTACACAAAAAAATGCAGCTCCTTGATCTTTTTTCTAGCATTTCTTATTTGGCTCCAGTCTGGGCAACATCTCATATCCCTTCCGTGATATGTCTGGCACCAGGCATTTCTGAACCCTTCCTAAAAGGAGAAGAGAACAAGCTCTGAGGCCTTTGGTAAATAAGCTTCTCTTTTAGTAGATTTCTCTGTACTCTAGATGTATTTTGCATGACAGAATAAGGTGTATTGTGGCACCATCCATCTTCTCTTTTATATAAAGAATAGTGGTGGGTGTGACTTTATCCTGGTAGCATCACATGCAAGGCAAAAGCCATTATGGATGAATGTCTATCATAGGAACACACACACTAATATATATTAGGCTGGTTTAGATTTAAAAATCTAATTAACATGCATTTTAGGGAAAACTAGAGAAAGCTAATCAGACATAGTGGGGAATAGGCAAATTGTATACAAAAAGTGATCAGAGCTGAACCCCAGTCTATGGGACTATGAGGCAGGAGAGCCATTTGTCATTCAGGTTTTCCATTTTCTTCTGTACTTTGTTGCTACACCACCGCTTTCAAACAGTACTTGTATGGCTGTCATAGTTTCTTGTTGCAGTATTCTGAAGTTTTATATTGACATAGTCAGTAGGATGTCTATGCTTCCAGAAACAATATACTGATTAACAGAGTGATGTGACAGTGGCATACAAATACTCAGTATGGACTTTTGCTTAAATGTATTCATATGTATGGTGTGAAAAGAATAGCGCACACGAAAAGATTTGGGGCAGCCACCCGCATACTTGAACCTGGCTGCAAAAAGGCAAAGTTTTCAGCAAAAAGTAAACAGTGTTGAGTCCAAAACAGAACTGATGAATGGAGGGAGGATGTCAGGTTTTAAAGGCAGGTCTGGGGAAATGACGTTGTCAGGGCCAGAGCCGGAAATGATGTCGTCAGAGCTGGAAGTGACGTTCTCAGGGCCAGGAATGGAAGTGATGTCTTCAGAGCAGAACCAGAAGTGACGTCTTCAGACTCAGGCAGAATTTCCCATGCCTGGTCTGCACTGATAAAATGAGAAGGTTTAGTGCACCCCGCCACCCCCCGGCATGGCGTGGAATTTCCTTCCTTTGGTCCATGTAGCTGGCTCCCATGCGCAAGTGTGTGAAATTGAATGTAATGCATGAAAATTTGTCTTTTGTATGTCCAACTTGTTTATTGCCAGCATAAACCTATACTAACTTAACCTTTTAAAGCAACATTTGTCCAGGTTTTCAGGGAATCCCTGTGACAAGATGAAAGATTAACATCCTGGGTAAACACTTGCTTGAGATTTACAGGAATGTTGAATTATAGAACAGTGTTATACTAAATTTGAGTTTTTAAAGTAATATTATGAGATTTTGAATACAAAGGGCAGGGATAAAAATAGAGAAGATAATAACTATACAGTATTATCTTTAATGGGCCTTTCACCACAAACTTTTTCTACACCTACACTGCATTTGCCTCTCCCAGCTGTACTATCTGCTAATCCTTAGCATGCATAGTTAGACAATGACCATTTATATACTTCCTAGATGAGCATATCAGGGTATATCATGGTGATTTTTGGTATTTGAAAACATTTCTGATCCTGATACTTTTTTTTTGTCTTTTATTTGTATGCTTTTCTTTTCCTTTTGACTAAAATTGAACACCTCATATCTCTGTTTTGTGTATCTAACAACATTTAATACATACAAGATGCCACATTTTCATTTTTACAGTAGATAAATTTTGCTTGCTACAGAATTAGGGTTGTCTAGAAGTGAAAGAACAACTTCTATATACTGTTGTTTCTGAATACTGGTTGCCAACATAGGTACAAAAATATGTATAGTTAGGTCCATTAGTATTTGAACAGTGACGTGGTTTTCATAATTTTGGCTGTGTATGCCACCACAATGGATTTGAAATTAAGCAATTATTATGTGATTAAAGTTTATTCTTTCAGCTTTATTTAAAGAGTTTACCAATAATATCGTATGAGCCATTTAGGAATGATAGCCATTTTTTGCATAGCCCCCTCATTGTAACCAATGTACGTTGGAAGACCTCCTCACAGGCTCAGTCAAGGTATGTAGTACTCCACTGAGATGAAAGAGAGAGCTGCTGCTAACCCTGTCATCTTCTTTCCTCATAGCATCAAGAAGCTGTCAAGAGTGGGTGATTAAGCCTATCACTACTGGTACAGCTGCCATAAAGTCCTGGGTGTCCTGGAAGGAGGTGCCATTTACTGGCCTGAGCAACCACCAGACAGAGCTCTTTTAGAAGATGACTGCTGACTGTTATAGAGTTGATTATTTTCCGCATAAGGAATGCACACCTTAGAATGTTATTTCTGTTTTTCCTTGCTTTACAGAAATATCTTGCACAACTGCATGAATTCTGCTGAAAGTTCTTTTTTTATAGTTTCCTGTTGAGTCTTTTCTATGCTCATGCTGTTGAGTAATGGTGTTGCAAACATAGTAAAAAGAGTATGAGGCCTCCTATATGTTCCACAAATTAGGCCAAGATCTTTACCAACCTACCCAGAAAAGGCTTCACTTAATGCAGCCAGCCTTCAACCACTACAGACAGCCACATTGCGGAATGCAAGGATCCAAAAATAGGGAGTTGCCTTTACAAGCTCAAAATGCTATAAAGCATCTAAAATATACAAAAGTACCTATCTAGGCAGAGGAGTCTTAAAAACTATGGCTAGATGAGACAAGCTCCAGCAAAAAAATGTTCCATCAGTAAAATATTTATGTAAATAAAAGTCAAAGCACAATAAAGGTAGCAAAGACAAAATAAGGGCAAATAGGATTTACTGTACATAAAAATGCAATCAAGAGCAAAACAAGACTCGGTACACTATTTTAAAATTAAAAACTAAAAACAGAAGAGAAGAAACCAGGAAAAATTCAAAAACAAGAAATACTGAAGAAAAATTTCTACAGTCAATGATCCACTACAGGACCACCATCCTGGCCTAAAATATAAAAGCTGAAGGTGGTTCTGCAGCAGTAGCAACACAATGGCCCTGCCTCTTGGAGTTCCATCCAAAAAACACAAGAAATGGATGAACATTTAAAGACACAACAACAACAACAATAATCTATATATATATAATTCATTAAGGGCATGCAAGACAGTGAGCACAAGACAGAGAGCCACGCCTGCCAACTCACAGAGCCCCGCCCACCAACTCTAAGACCATGGGATATGCACGACAGAGCCCCGCCTGCCAACTCTAACCCTCCTACCGCGTCATGGGATACGCACGACAGAGCCATGCATGCCAACTGTAACCGTCCTCTTGCGTCCAGTGTCGCTCTCAAGGCATGTGCACTGCCTGCTCATGTGTCCGCACGCAACAACTCTCCAAACACAGCCTCAGTCACTTTCGTCTGGGCAAAAGTCCACATGCACCTCTGAGTCACGTTGACTTTTCACCGCACGTAAGACAGAGAGCCACGACCGCCAACTCACAGAGCCACGACCGCCAACTCTAACAGAGTTCCGCCCATGGGTTATGCATGAAAGAGCCACAAATGCACACTCTAACCCTCCTCCCATGTCATGCGGAACACACGACAGGGCCCCCGCCCACCAACTCTCACCCTCTGCAGGCTTCCAACATTGCTCTCAAGGTATGCACACAACTTGCACATGTGCCCGCCCCAAAATGTCAACAAACACGTCCTCACTCGCTTTGTTCTGTGCTACAGTCCACATACAGCTGTGAGCCACGTTGACTGTTCATTTGCCTACCATGGCCAACCTTTCAAATGTATTTCATGAAAACAACACTTCTTTCAATTTTATATTATATATATATATATATATATATATATATATATATATATATATATATATATATATATATATATATATATATATATATGGCATGATACTCTTACAAAGGCATCCCAGATACAAATGCCACCATTCCTGAGAGAACTTTTCGTTTTCATCTGTGTCTTCGCTGAACTACACAACGTTCCAATCCTTTGGGAGACGTATAAACTCTTCATTTCTGACTTTCTCACAAAATATTCCACACACACCGCTTGCATGTATGCACTCGCGGAAATTAATGACATGCTGCTACCACATGACCTCAACCTGAACAAATTACACCTACCCCCCACTGACATTCTTCCACTTTGTCATTCCTCTCCCACCTTCGACACTCAGGCAGAACACTCACATGCTATAGAACACTATGACAAACTCAACACAGAACAGAAACACGCTGTTGACACTGTTTTACACGCTGCGTACAATGATTCCCATCCCTGACAAACATGCTTCTTCTTAGATGGCCCTGCAGGAACAGGGAAAACATTTGCCTACGAAACCCTGATTCATAACATCAGAGCTAGGGGGGACATTCCTACAACCATAGCATCTACAGGAATAGCTGCAACGTTGTTACCGGGTGGACGAACTGCACATTCCATTTTTAAAATACTGTTGAAGTTGCGTACTACTTTCACATACAACATCAAACCTTCCTCGCCACAAGCTCAACATCTTCTGAAATCCAAATTGATAATATAGGATGAGGCGCCAATGACACATGCATATGCATTCCAGGCAGTTGACAGGTTATTACATGACCTCTCGGGTGTCACGCAGTCATTTGGAGGCAAAACAATACTATTAGGTGGAGATTTCTGACAAATACTCCCCGTCATTATGCATTGCTCCCGAGCACTTACTGTCGCCAGTTGCATTAACAAGCAACCTTTGTGGCGTCACATGCATGCTCTTACACTGACGACAAATATGAGGGCTCTTCCTGAAGAACAACACTTCGCAAAATGGCTACTCAATGTTGGAAACGGGAAAAACGGAACACCTGTGACTTTACCTTCACATTGTTTTCCTTTTATTTCTGATCCCGTTCAACAATTATATGGCGACATCGACTTCTCAACTCTCACTCTGGAACAACTCAGTACGTGAGCTATATTAAGCGTCACCAACCAAGACTCACTACACTTTAATGAACAAGTGCTGAAACTTATCTCTAATGACGAAGTAACTTTCACTAGCGTTGACTCCATCGTGACAGACGATCCTGCAGATCAACTTGCATTCCCCGAAGAATTTCTTAATAGTCTTACTCCCACTGGCATGCCTCCGCATAAACTCAAAATTAAACTTGATTCAGTCATCATGCTTCTCAGGAACCTCATGCCAGCAAAAGGTCTCTGTAAGGGCACTAGACTTTCTGTTACCAGCATTCACTGCAATGTACTGGAGTGTAAGACTATCACATCTGCTACCTCACAAACTGTCTTTATTCCCCGTTTTTCCCTGACCCCATCAGATTCTAATTTGCCTTTTACTTTTACACGCAGACAATTTCCTGTTAGATTGCCATTTGCAATGACTATTAATAAGGCACAAGGACAAACTTTCAAAAAAATATGCCTGTATCTGCCAAAACCTGTTTTCACTAACGGACAATTGTATGTTGCTCTCTCCAGAGTTCCATCTTTTCATTCACTGACAGTTGTATTCTCAAACCCTCCCCATTTGGACAACTGTGTCTTTCAGGAAGTGTTCACTCATCAATAAATAATTATATGCGGTATATGCTATGCCGCGGGTTGGCTAGTAATTAATAAATAAATAAATAAGTAAACCTAACAATATTCACAAAACAATGTGAAAAATGCTTTAAAACAAAAATAAAAAGGAAAATAAACAGAAGCCAGGGAATCAACCCCAGTCCACGACACAGCACAAGTCACAAGTGCCATTTCTTTCTCAAATGCAGTTCATTATACTTTATATCTATACATTTTAAGTACTTATTTCATACTTTGAATCAAAATTAAAATGCGATATCACCTCTTATAATACCAAATATGTGCATGTTAGGTTAACTGGAAACTCAAAACTGCTGACCGTGCCTGCATGTGTGCTTGACTGAGCCCTGTGGTCGACTGAGGCTGGTTAATACTTCTGGGATAGGCTGCAGCACACAGTGCCTTGAAATGGATGAAGCCTGTTTTACAATTTGATGTAATTTTACACTCTGTCCTTCTTGAAAGCTAGCATATTCTGATTTTATTATTATTGAAATGGTGAAATTTTTCATTTTAAAAATAGATGTTTAAAATTTGTCTCTGAAAATACACAATCATTTCACATAGCATATTTAATATAACATCTTTAACATTTTAGCCTTTAACAAACCTATTCCAAGCTTTGTTTCTTTATTGTGTTCATGCTGCCCAATGTGTCCCTAAACTGAATTAAGCCCATCTAAAAACATTACATTATTCACTATTCACAATTTTTCAGTCTTGGGCCCTGAAAGATAGACCAGCCTTCTTGATTCAGTTAATTCTACTGGCAACATTTATAGATTGCAGAATTAACAAAAATAATCAGTTTCTTAATGGTGTATTTAATTTCTGCACCTAGTCATTGTTTTGTCTTATATAGTGTGGCTGTCATGATTTAACTCAGTGATTTTGGAATCGATTTGGCAGGCGAACTTATAAATGTAACGCATTTTGTCCTCTGTGAGTTCAAATAACGTGTTTACCTCATCGATTAAGACTTATAAAATAATTTTTCATTATAATTTTAGTGATTTTAGATTTGGAAGGTCTGTTTTCATAATAATTCCTGCTGATTAAACACTTTCAGATATCTTTAATTCCTTCTAGAGAGGTATTTTAATATTAATTTGGCTAACCATAAATCTAACGGGTATACATGCAAAACAGCCAACAGAGCCATCTGGTGGTACTAACAAAATAAATTCTTGAAACTCATTTCAATTATTTTCCACATATTTTCTATCAAGGGGATCAGGTCTGACCACTCTCTCTATTCCCACGAACATTCTCCACCTTTTTTGGCGGAGCTGACTGATCAAGTTACTATCAAAATGCGTTTTCGCATAACTTTAAATAATGCAGTAAGGCTATATATTGAAATGTATGTTACAGAATATACAGATTTAACATCAATTTGAAAGGATGCCATTCAGAATATATAGTTCATGTTCCTTAAAGATTACAGTAATATTTCAAATCCCGTCAACGTTATTTTAGAACATTACTGTTCTATATAGACCTACTGAACAAAACTAACTGAACTAAAGTGAGTCGTATTATGTACAGGAAAAGACATTGCATAGTGAGTGGAAGAAAAAGGAAAACGTAAATTATACGTTTTTGGATAGTTATAAAGGAATTATTGCGATCATAAGCAAAGAGTAACTAATGTGAGCTTATTCGTATAAATTAATTACAACCATCTGTCTTCACGTGTTGTCATGGAAACTAGCAGCGGTTGATGCGACAAGTTAAATACGCCACTTCCGGTACATTGACCGTTTCCTTCCGCCTAAACTGTAGCGTGAATCCTACCCAGCAAAAGAGGCAGGGAAATCTGAGGTGCGAAGTACTCCTGTCTTGAAGATAACGGGACGGAATGGAAACGGCTGTCAATTTGCACAAGAAAGCAAAACTAAATCACACCTTACCGAACTGGGTGAGTGTACGTTGGGCGTGGATGGCGCAGTCGCAGTTTTAGCTACTGTGTCTACTGGCAAGAATTTGGTATGCTGAGTGTAGTTTGATGAGAAGCCAAACTACAGTGGCTGTTGTTAATGAAACTTTGACACTTCGCATCTGGTGTATTGACGTCGCATCCCATAGCAGAGTCAATCATCAGGGCAGTAGTTGGGCAAACTGAAAGAGGAAGCTTAGTAATAAGCGGTTGTATTTTTCAGATTGTATTTTGGGGTTACACCCATTACTTTTCCTGCAAGAATGCATTTGCTTAAAATTAGTGAAACAATTAGGGCGATAGAAAAGATTAAACGTATATAAAGTATGGATCATTGATTCTTGTACATGTACATAATTAAGTGAAATAACCTTGTGGCCACTCTGGCATTTGCGGTGGTGACGTGGCGTTCTCCTAAAATCGCAGCGTTATTTTTGAGATATGAATATGAATGAGTCTTAATCACGATAAGAGGCAGAGCTGCAAATCCGCGCAATTACTGTTTTTCTTGCTTCATGGTGAGAATCCTCCTAGGTATCCTTAACATTGCATTTATCTGTAAAGTTCAGGTCAGTCAGGCATTAATGTTCAAGTTACTAATTTCAGTAGATTTACCGGGTTGTTTTAGGGCACATGCTAGCAATAAGTGCAGCTTATTTATAAAACCCCTTGGCCATGATTTGTGTATTCTTCCATATTAAATTACTGTGCAAGTAAAGCAGATTTTAAGATTAACAGTACGTTTTATATTTAGGTTACTGTATACTGAATATTTACAGAATTAGTTTATTCATTCTCTGGTGGACCTACGTAAAAGGCAGAAGAATGAATTTGCCTCATTAATATTGTTTAATTTGGTAAAACTGTTAATTTCCTGCAGACGTCTGAAGAATTCAAATCTGGTCAGAATATTTAATTATACATTTTGAATTGGAAAGTTGTGCCCATATTTTATCATTTCTTTATTTAATTACTAAATATACACACTGAGAAAAATATTATGAATATTAATACTGGGTAGGTCCTCCCTTTGCTCTCATGGCATGGATTCCACCAGATGTTGGAAACATTCCTTTGAGGTTTCGGTCTCTGTTGACATAATTGCATCAAGCAATCTCTGCAGATTTATCTCTTACATATTTGCGTGCCAAATCTCCTCAACCTTTCATAACCCAAAGCTGATCTGGTGATTGGGAGGAACTCTGTACTTCTTTTCATATTAATGAACCCAGCTTGAGATGACTTTTGCCTTGTGACGTGGTGCATTATCATGCTGAAAGTAGTAGTTAGAAGGTGGGTAGAGTGTGACCATGAAGAGATGCATATGGTCTGCAACAATACTAAAATAGGCAGTGGCATTCAAGAGATGATAGATTGGTTTTGACAGGCTCTAAGTGTGTCAGGAAACATTCCCCACACCACCACTTCCACTAGCCTGGTCTGTTAACACAAGGCAAGTTGTATGCATGCATGCTATTGGCAACTAAAATTCTTACCCCACCATTTGTGTGCCTCCACAGAAATCAACATTGAGGCTACGTTTTTCCTGTCTTAAACTGTCCATGTTTGGTGAGCCTGTGCCCTATGCCGCCTCAGCTTTCTGTTCTTGGCTGTGCTTAACTCTTCTAGCCCATCCACCTCAAGGTTGATGTGTTGTGCATTCCTCACCACAGTTGTACAGAGTGGTTGTCCGAGTTTCCATGGCCTTTCTGTCAGCTTGAATAAGTCTGGCCATTCTCCTCTGCACTCTGTCATTAACAAGGTGTTTCCGCCCACAGAACAGCTGCTCACTAGATGTTCTTGCACCATTCTGAGTAAACTCTTGAGTCTGTTGTGTGAGAAAATCCCAGGAGATCAGCAGTTACATGAGTATTCAAACCAGCTTGCCTGGCACCAACATTCATGCCATGGTTGAAATTACTTTTGAGCAAATTTGTTTTCTCATATTTTAGTGTTTGATGTGAATTCTAACTGATGCTCCTGACCTGTTTCTCCATGATTTTTATGCATTGTCCTGCTGCAGCATGATTGGCTGAGTTCCTAAATTGCTTAGCGAGTGTGTAACCAAGCAAATGTGAATTAAAGGTATGTATCAGTGTAATTTAAAAGACTGTGTATCCTCATTATTAATGAAATATTAAATAATATGTTGTTAATCCATGTCAATGTAGAGAGTGTGGTTAAGACCTTGTGTTTTTTGTGTAATAGTATTCCAAAGGATTTATACTCTAAAATAACCAGAGACTGATGCCTGCCTTTCCAAAGGTTGATTTCTGCTTGCATTCCCTGGCAGCAGCTCCCCATGATCATTAAATGGATAGATGGATGCTCTTAATTTATGATGTTTTGGAGTTTTTGCTCCAGTTTTCTTTTACAATCCAAAGAAGTGCTAATTAAGTGAATTGCTGTTGCTAAAATGGCTCTAGAGTGTGTGTGTGTGTGCTTACTTTGGGATTTACTAGTACCCTCCTGTCCAGGTGTGGTTTATGCCTTCTTCTCGATGACTGCTAGTATAGGTGCTTTCTGCCCAGACACTGCATAAGTGGGCTGGGAAAATGAATAGATGTTAACACGTCTTACTATAAATTTCCATCAACCAATATTGGATAGTGCAATAATTTTTTTTTTTATATCAATATGTGAAGCTTATTCCTGCCAGTCAAAAAACTGATTGCATTATTTAGCAATTCACATTGTTTATTTAAAAGATATTGCCTGGTGTTGCATGCTTTGGAAATCCTGTGATGGCTATTGAAGAATAAATTAGCTATGTACATATGTTCAATCAAGTGACAATTACTGAACCAAAGTCATAGGTATGTATTTAACTTCTGCATGTGCTGAGATATAACTTTAATTGGCCTTGTTTAATGTCACAGGAAGTCAGTCATCATCACAGCAGCACTAGATGTAAGGCAAGAAGCAATCTGTTGCTGCTGGTATCATTAGGCATGCATATGAAGGAAAGATGTAGACAACAGCAACTGAACAAAAGTCATATGCATACAGTAAATTTTAATCAGGTTAGGGTTTAGTAAGTTTGGTACAGATGTTTTAACAGCACAGAGCAGGCACTTAGTTAGGATTTTCAGAGATCAAGGTTTTAGCACCATTTGTGATTTTTTTTTTTATGTGAGCAGTCTTACTCGGACTACCCAGATAAAAAAAAATTGAAGGGCCTGGGGGCTGTTGATTTGATGACCTTTGATTGCACGTTAAATACTTTCTTCCCCTCTCCATCCTCATGCATGCTTGATGTTACCGGCAGCAGTAGGCTGCTTCCTGCCTTACACTTAGTGCTACTGTGATGATCACTGCCTTTCCTATGACTCTAAACTGTGCAGATTAAATTTACTTATCCGCACATGCATAATTAAATGTACACCTGCATACCTACACTACACTTCATATGCATATGTATCACTTAAATTGTGTGGATTCAGTGTAGTGCTTGAAAACAGTAGCTATGTGAAAAAGCAATGCAGATATGGGGAGAACTTGCAGCACAAATGCAAAACTTAAGGTGGTGGAGCCTGGACTCGAATCTAGTCTCCTGAATCTGTGAGGATTCAAAGTGTCTTTAATAGTCCATGACTACTTCAAAAATTAATGGTGAAATTCATTGATCGTTTACCTCATTGTTATTGTGTTCCTTTAAAAACTTAGAGAGGCCAAGATCATTCAGTGTCAAATTTTCTTTACTGTACATTTGCCTTGCATAGTGTGGTATGTGTTTTTTGTTTTCTTACTGTTTTTTAATCATGTTAAATTCATAATAAAGAGAATTTAGTCTCTTAAACAATACTATCTCAAACATTTACCTGTCATTCAGCTTATCCACATTTTAATGTGCATTAATAGTTTTGTAATACAATATAAATGTCAATGTAGTAATTCATTCACTGTGCCAGTAATAGTAATGAAACAAAAATAAAGCCAACAAACTTCCAACTTCAGTGTTTTTAGAGCATACAGTCTCACTTTGCATGTTGCAGCCATGATTATTTTTATTTTCAAAATAGTGGACAGCAAATATATTTTCTTTTTTCTATATTTCTTTTTTATTATGCAAATTCACTTCCTTAAATGCCAAGTTGATTTATTTTGTTTGAGTTCTGACTTTCTCCTGGATTTGTTGATATTTAGTGTAATCTGTTCTTCCTGTACTTCTACAGTGTTTCCTGTGCTAGTAGCTGCCACACAACCCCAAAACATGATAAATCCACCTATGTACTTCATAGTTGCCAAAGTGTGCTTTTCTTGAAATGCTGCTCTTTTTTTTATCGTCTATCTTATGCAGATGATGTTTTGCATACTTGGGATGTTGTTTTTTGTGACAAGGTCACAGGTGAGGTTTCCTCCTGATGGCTTCTCTCTCACTATTCAGTTGATATTTTTGTCATTTTAGAAGGCTGTGTTAAAAGTGAAAGAGTTATTTCATTCAGTTTGTAATGGTGTGTCAGTTTTCACACATTAAAATTATTACTGATATATTTCAGCTGTTTTTTTTCTTATATTTAGTGTTGTCTACCCTGTAACCTTGCTTTGTTTTGTTAGCTTAATAGTTTTATCGAAGTACCCCATTTTACTTTTGCAGTTCTACAGGCAACAAAGACTTGAGTGACTGACCTAAAACAAACATGATTCGTAGCTTTAATCATTTACTCCTTGCAAATATCAGAGCCTCAAATATAAAGACGGCTTTGTTATTATCCTGAAAGTCCTGTAGTTATCATTGCAAACAATTTCATGTTAATAAAATGTAATCTGGGACCATCATCTTTCACATTACATCCTTTCAGGACTTGGTACACAGAACCTTTAACTCCAACTCCTTAATTTATGGTAGCAGCGACTTTAATTCCTCTATTTGTAATCAGACTACTATATTTAATGTGTTGTTTGAAAGCACAGAACATACAAGATAAAAGGCCATCACATAACTAACAACATGAACCTTTAAGCTGCTTTTTAGCACCCTAACCTGGCAAAGTTTGGTTTTGGAGGTTGTAGCTATGTTTTGTGGCTTTTTATCTTATTAAAGATGTTACAAACTTTGAGCAACATTAAATATAGGGCAAAACTTACAAAATGAAAAAAAAAGTGGCTATATTTTTATCAACAGGCAGTTAATCTAAAATACTGATGCAAGAATTATTACAAGAACAAGAAAATACGAACACATAACTCCGGTTCTTAAATCCTTACACTGGCTCCCAGTTAAGTTTAGAGCAGATTTCAAAATCCTCCTTTTAACATATAAAGCATTAAATGGCCAAGGTCTGGCTTACTTGTCTGAACTTATAATGACTTACAAACCAGAGCGCACATTAAGATCTCAAGATGCCGATCTGCTTATGATTCCAAGGATTAATAAAATAACAGTGAGAGGTAGAGCTTGCCCCTAAACTGTGGAATGGTCTGCCTGCTACTATAAGAGGTGCCCCTTCGGTCTCAGCTTTTAAGTCCCGGCTAAAGACTCACTACTTCAGTTTAGCATATCCTGACTAGAGCTGCTGATTAACTGTACAGACTGCATCTCTGTTGTTAGTCATTAGCACTAAAACATAAGTAACACGATATTTATAATTTGATACTAACCCTCACCTATTCTGTATTGTATTGACCCCTTTCTCTTTGACATCCACTGCATGCCCAGCCTACCTGGAAAGGGGTCTCTCTTTGAACTGCTTTTCCCAAGGTTTCTTCCATTTTTTCCCGACAAGGGTTTTTTTGGGAGTTTTTCATTGTCTTCTTAGAGAGTTAAGGCTGGGGGGCTGTCAAGAGGCAGGGCCTGTTAAAGCCCATTGCGGCACTTCTTGTGTGATTTTTGGGCTATACTAAAATTAAATTGTATTGTATAAGTGAAACTATAAAAATTCTATAAAAGAAAATGAGGACTATATTTACTACTTCAAAAATCTAAAGTACATACCACAAAGAATTCAAAGTTAAAACTTAAGTAAAAAATTGAGCACAATTTAAGAAATTATCATTTTAAAAGAAATAAGCTCAATTAGTTACAAAGCCCTTCCTTTTCAACATAAAAGCATTATTTGAATATACACCTTAAGTGAAAGGAAAAAGAAAGATCATATCAAATTGTATAAAGAAACAACTTTGTAAAAGATTAATGATTATCCATACAAAGTTTATTAAAGAAACATTGTATTTACAGAATAGGGGTTAAAGCAAAACTTAAATTTGCTTCTGCCAGATCTTCCTTTATAGAAATCCTTAATTCTGATCTGATTCATTTCACTGTAGAAAACAGTCTTCAATCTCTGACTTGGGTGGGTGACATTGCTGTTACAGTTCTAGCTACATCACAGAAACATTTGGACAAGCAGGGATGACTTCTTCTGTAGTTATTTTCCATGAGTGATTATACTTTTGCACTTCTGTTAAAACTGCTGGCAAAATTTCTGTATTTGAACATGTACTGGTTGTTTTTCCATACTTCTGCAGCATAACTTTTCTTTTAAACATCCCATTTTGTCCTGGTATGCTTCAAAGTCTAATTTGTCATTTGAAGAAGGTGATTCTAAGTTACAAATTTTTCTAGCTTCTCTGTCTTGCGGTTCAGGAGTTACAAGTAGTACCTTTAACCCTTTCATGTGAAGGACTACTTCGAAGAGTGCCTCTTTTCCTTTAGGTGATTTATTGATACAAAATTGGTTCATGGGATTGATTTAAATAGCATCTGTCAGGATTCCATTATCCAACAACAGACACTCATTTTATATGGCCATCAGCAATTAATTCTAATTTCTATGTGAAAATTTTTTGTTTAAATCGTCAGATTGCAGTTTCCTGGTGACAGTAAAAGTGTGAGAAATCAGACTTTCTAATTGTCACTTGTGCCGAATGGCTTTAAATTAGTGACATGTTTTTGTTATCTAGATCGTCAGTTTAAGCAAACACATGTGTCTTCTCAGCATGATGCTTGATCCAAAATGACTCCTTTTCCAACACACCTCTGTAGAATAGCATCTTTTTAAAGGGTTTTTGGCTGCAATGCGTGCCAGCATTAACTTGGCAATAGAGAGTAGTTGTATGATGATCTTTCAACACATCTTTTATTACTTCTTTCAGTGTATGCACAGCACAATGTTATGTTGAAATGGAAATAGCTTACAGTGGGTACGGAAAGTATTCAGATCCCCTTCAATTTTTCACTCTTTGTTATATTGCAGCCATTTGCTAAAATCATTTAAATTATTTTTTTTCCTCATTAATGTACACACAGCACCCCATATTGACAGACCAAAAAAAAGATTTTTTGAAATTGTCGCAGATTTATTAAAAAAGAAAAACTGAAATATCACATGGTCCCAAGTATTCAGACCCTTTGCTCAATATTTAGTAGAAGCACCCTTTTGAGCTAATACAGCCATGAGTCTTTTTGGGAAAGATGCAACAAGTTTTTCACACCTGGATTTGGGGATCTTCTGCTATTCCTCCTTGCAGATCCTCTTCGGTTCTGTCAGGTTGGATGGTAAACGTTGGTGGACAGCCATTTTTAGGTCTCTCCAGAGATGCTCAATTGGGTTTAAGTCAGGGCTCTGGCTGGGCCATTCAAGAACAGTCACAGAGTTGTTGTGAAGCAACTCCTTCATTATTTTAGCTGTGTGCTTAGGGTCATTGTCTTGTTGGAAGGTAAACCTTTGGCCCAGTCTGAGGTCCTTAGCACTCTGGAGAAGGTTTTTGTCCAGGATATCCCTGTACTTGGCCGCATTCATCTTTCCCTTGATTGCAACCAGTCGTCCTGTCCCTGCAGCTGAAAAACACCCCCACAGCATGATGCTGCCACCGCCATGCTTCACTGTGGGGACTGTATTGGACAAGTGATGAGCAGTGCTTGGTTGTGGTTTAAAGGCTGAACACATTGAAAAGCACCAACAAATTTTTGAGTTTATTATTTGACTTTTGTCCACTAGGTGGCAGAATAGACCATGAGATGAACTGCGTCATCGCTGCTATTGTAAAAAATAAATACTCTTCAAGGAAGTTTTGCATATTGCTGATGACTCACATTCTTATGAAAGTTAAAAATGTACACCTGGCAGTGCAGAAAGTGATATTAGGAATGCTTCCGGATTATCTTTGTGTGAATGAGAGGAATTCCCATACGTTTTCTTTTCAGTTGCTAATGGTCGGGCTCCCGTACTGAGTGAGCTTATTTATATAGATCTTGTAAGACAAAGATTTCTTGCAGGAGTCCTTTCAACATCACACCTTTGATTTCTTTAGTCTTACCCTCTACCTAATTTATGTCATCCATATCTGCCATACCACAAAATGTGATTAACGTTACTCTTCTGTTACTGATGACTTTTATCAGTTGTTGCAGGACTAGTAGTTCATGCTATCTTGTGTGTACTCCTGCTGGAACAGGCTTCTGTTTGACATGGCAGTCTTAAATATCAGCTTCAGAAAATTAATAACTAGTTGTTGAAAGCCATACTAGCAGTTGCCTTCCAGAAATGGACACATTAAAGGCACATCCACTTTATTTTTGGGTCACAGGTGGTTGGAGCTGGAGCTGGAGCTGGAGCTGGGGCGTTTTATGTTCCAAACATAATAAGTATAGGAAACACAGCTTCCTTATGTGTTTTGACTTTTTTTTTTTTCTTGGTAGCAGTATGACTTCTAAAATCCCCACTGCAATCTTCAATCTCCCTGCTCTGTTCCTATGCAGCAGTCCTACAATATTATATTTTTGTTCTTTCTAAATAGTTTTTTTTTCCTCCCTTGTCATTTTATTTCCTTGACTAAATTATTATACAAGAGAATTTACCTTTTACTTTCAGGATGTGTTTCTGGAGGAAGTTGAGGAATATTTTAGAGGAAACATCCCATCTGCGACTTGGTGTCAAATATTCACTTTATAGCTACTTGGTCATCCTTTTTCATTTTTATCGAATATTGCATTTCATGTGTTAGTATATGACAAAACAGAGGTACTGGTCCATTTTGAAGTAAAACTAACGTGGGAGATCAGCATGGTGAGGTTTATGCAATAATTATCTTGAATTACCCTGGGGATTACTCTAATCTGCCATTAAAGGTTATCTGGGTTTATTATTCTGGTTAAGTTTGAATTGCATATTTTCCACCATCCATACCTCCCCCAACTTCCTCCACTTCTTTTTTCATGTTCATTAATTTACCTGCCCCAATTGTATACCATTGAGTTTTAACTGTTTAACAAAAAATGACTAATTTTTCTACCAAATTCTTTCACTTAATGGTTTTGGTTACTTTTTAAATGTACTTAAAATGGTTTCATGAAGAAATTGTGAAGGATGCATTTTGTGGCTACACCCACACTTTGTAGTTATTTTTATAACTAGATATTCTGCATTCTTAAAGTCACCTGTACTCAAGTGAAAGGAGAGAGAGAGAGAGAGAGAGAGAGATATGTATTAGAATATTCCATTGAATTGCCATTGTAAGACTGCAAGCTCTTTCAGGCATATTTTAGTGTTAGACTTTTACCCGGAAAAATGAGTTTCATCTTTACCAAAATGTTTGTAAGTAGTTTTCTAGTAAATTTTGGTATGATTCAGACATTTTAGTTTTTAATCTCTGTTTTAAAACAAGTAGTGGAGTTTTTTTCTCTGTTTATAGACTTTTCAGTTTTTGCTTGTTTTTATTTTAAAGTAGTAGTAATAAAATTACTTTTAGTGTAATGAACAATTGTTACATTTTACTTAAACAAATCTGGTTGCTCTTCTTTAGTTAAAGTTCATTTTCCATGCTAACTGACACTTGAATATTTAGTAAAAGGTTTTCTCCTATAGTTGGTAAATTTTAAACAATTAGTGGTATTCGTTTTTTCTTTTTGAAAGATTTGAAAAATTATTTATTTTGTGTGAGATGACAATGTAGTAGTTATACTTGTTGGTGGGTGGTCTTTTTTGTTTTTTTTTTTTTTGTTTTGTTTTTATTTTTTACTCCAAGCTGTCGTGTGGGCTTCCAAATTTAACCGTAGCTCACTCTTGTCATTCAAACATATCTTGTTAGGTTAAGTGGCTTTTGTAAGTATATGTGCCTGTGTATATGTACAGTAAACCGGCAACTGGATTTTACCTTGTTCCTACCTCAGTTGAGCCTTGAGTTTGATTAAAATAAGCAGGTTTAGAAAATGTGTACATTGCCAATATTAACAGTAAATTACTTGCTTTAAGATGGTTAAAAAAAAAAAAAGAAAATATATAGATTTTATTTTTCATAAGGGGAGCTTCCAGCACAAAGAGGCTAAATTCATTTTTCATAAGGGGAGCTTCCAGCACAAAGAGGCTAAATATATTTTTCATAAGGGGAGCTTCCAGCACAAAGAGGCTAAATTCAAACCGTAGCCCGGTCGCTTTTAATAATAACAAAATTGAACTTATATTTAAAGCATGCACAGTATTAAGTAATGCACTAATAACACATTTTTATATATTTTACGGGTAGTACACTTTGTCTGAGTACACTTAATATCAATTTAAGTATTAGTGCAAATTAGCATATTAGGTTACGTACACTGAAGTACTCAATGTATTTTTAATTAGTTAATTTGTATTATATTTTCTTTGCACTTATTTTTAGCACACAAAAACAATAATGTGTTAGAAATTTACTTTCTGATATTAAAGTATATTTTTAGTACAATTAAGTATATTTTTTTTACTTGGGAGTGGTGACCTTAGTGTCCTTATGGTTCACTTTGCAGTTCCAAATCTCTAGACCATTGTCGGGCAACCGGTACGCCGTGGAATTTTCTAGGGGCGCCGCGAAAACTTTTGGAAAATATTTAAAATTGCTAGTGTTTTTGAACTTTTGGTTGATTAAAAAGATAATGTTTAAAAAAATATTTTATATTGGAAAAACAGATAACGGAACACTTACGGAAATGAAGTCTGAGAAACATGAGAGACTTTAAATGATCGACAAGGAAATGTGCATCCGTCTTTCGAAAATTGATCCTCGCATCAGTCTCATATGTGCTGAAAAACAATCTCAACGTGCACATTAATTAAATTTAAGATTTATCTTTTGATTCCTTTATTAATAAAATGTCTTTCAAACTTGTAAAATTAACTGTTTTTATTGGCGATTGTCCATAGATTGTGTCATCACGACTTTATTTATGGGCAGTCCCTCAGGTGCGCCGCGAAAGAAAATTTCTGGACTTTGTGCGCCGCAACTCGAAAAAGGTTGCCTTTCACTGCTCTAGACCTAGCACCTGGCGTTGAGACTTAACAGGTATGTTAACCTGTTTTCAGGCCAGTCTGCTGGACCTATATTTAATGTTGCCCGTTAATTATTTTAAAGCTTAACTGCTGAAAGGACTAGCTTCCTGTGCTGAATGTGATGAAGGATTTGATATATATGTGTTTGTGTTATATGTATGTATGTATGTATGTATGTATGTATGTATGTATGTATATACAGTGGAACCTCGGTATACGTCCTTAATCCGTTCCAGGTCCTTGGACTTGTACCAAACCAATTTTTCCCATAAGAAATAATGGGAAAATGATTAATCTGTTCCCATGAAAAAAAATCCTATTGCTATTGGCATATTATAAATTGATGGGGTTGTATAAAATAATCTAAATACTGCTTAATACTAAAATAGATAAATACAAAAGCAATTAGATGAAATAAATGAAAATTTTACCTCACTTTTTAATAACATCCGTTTTTCACAATTGTAGGTACTGTCGTTCTCGGCAAATGGTATGCAACAGCCATGTCCCGGATACACATGCCACCTTCATACTTTTCAACAATCAATTCAAATTTACGTGAAAAAAACAGAACTGGCGTTGTGTGCTTTTCACAGATGAGAGCAGGTTCACCCTGAGTATATGTGAAAGACGTGAAAGGGTCAGGAGAAGCCGTGGAGAATATTATGCTGCCTGTAACATCGTTTAGCATGACTGGTTTGGTGGTGGGTCAGTGATGATCTTGGAGGCATATCCATGGAGCGACTCACAGACCTCTACAGGCTAGACAACGGCATCTTGACTGCCATTAGGTATCAGGATGAAATCCTTGGACCCATTGTCAGACCCTACGCTGGTGCAATAGGTCCTGGTTTCCTCCTAATGCACGACAATGCCCGGCCTCATGTGGCAAGAGTATGCAGGCAGTACCTGGAGGATGAAGGAATTGAAACAATTGAATGGCCTTCACGATCCCCTGACTTAAACCCAATAGAACATCTGTGGGACATTGTTTCGGTCCATTAGGCGCCGCCAGGTTGCTCCTCAGACTGTACAACAGCTCAGGGATGCCCTCATACAGATCTGGGAGGAAATGCCACAAGACACCATCCGTCGTCTCATTAGGAGCATGCCCCGACGTTGTCAAGCATGCATACAAGCTCGTGGGGGCCACACAAGATACTGAAAAACATTTTGAGTAGCAGAAATTGAGTTTTTGAAAAAATGGACTAGCCTGCCACATGTTCATTTCACTCTGATTTTAGGGTCTCTACACAATTGAGCCCTCTGTAGGCAGAAAACCTTTATTTCCCATTAAAAGACTTGGCATCCTTTTGTTCCTAAGACATTGCCCTGTCGTTATTTGTATAGATATCCAACTTCATATTGAGATCTGATGTATCTAATGTGTTTCTTTAAAGTGTTCCTTTAATTTTTGTGAGCAATGTATGTAATGTATGTATGTATGTAATGTATGTAATGTATGTATGTATGTATGTATGTATGTATGTATGTATGTATGTATGTATGTATGTACTTTAGTGTTTATCTTTGTGCATAGTCAAGCCCTTCATTATGGCTCCAAAACGATCTGCTACTGCTTCAGAGACCGTGCCCAAGCGCCAACAGAAGATGTTAACGATTGCCGAAAAGGTAAACGTTTTGGATTTGTTGAAGGAAGGGAAAAGCTACACCGCTGTAGGACGCCATTACAGCATCAATGAGGTTACGATTCTTTTTATTTAAAAAGTAGGAAAGGAATATAAGATCTATGGACGCAGTTTCTTTTTAACCAGGGTCCAAAACGAGTTGTAAGTGGATGTAATAAGGCAGTAGTCTGGATTGAATCTGCTTTAGGGATTTGGATTGAAGACTGCCAGAAGAACAACGGCAGTGCTACACAATCGCTTGAAGAGGCTCCTTTAGAAGAGCTGTAACGCTCTCCTTTGTTGTGCAATAAAATTAAACTCATTGTTATCGGACAAGTCATCGTGTCATTGTTGGTGAGTAACCATAATTAATTTTCTACTTACAGTACTTAGTACATGTACATATGTTTAGTGTCATTGTACACACATTTACTGTATACTATTTTTCTTGCATTGTACGTATTTATTGCTGGTGGCATGTCTATCGTAATGGCTGTAACATATGTGATATCGGAGACACTCAATATCTTTAAAATAATATTTAGGTTTTACTGTATATAAATAGTGTGTTTATATACATAATTTCAATGAATCTTCCCTAATATCTAAGAGAATACAAAGAGATTATGCTGTACAACTGTGCAGGGAATATTTATAAACAGTGTGGGAGAGTTTATAAGGGCTTAAAATATATAAAAATAACCATACAAACATGTGGTTTCTACTTTGTGGATTTTCACCTATTTTGGGGGTCTGGAACGCAACCCCCGCGATCGAGGAGGGATTAGTATATACTGTATATGTTTTCTAAAATGCAATTAATTTATCTGTTGAAGTTTGAATTTTTTTATTTTGTTTTACCTTGCACACTTGCATAAAGGTTATTGAGATGGGTAAATATTTCTACTAAATATTCTAGCCTGACAATCTAAAATTCACAACGCAGATTCAAAAACATTTGTTTTCTTTTCAGAGTTCATGTGTACAACACAGCTATTTCCCATCAATGGCCATCTGAGTTCCGTGTGTTAAATTTAATTTTTGTACTTTGAATCATTAGTAGTACAAATTTGCCTATGTAAACATATCTTTAGTGGCCTGCTTTTAATTAAATTATCTATTTAGACTACTTGGCCAGAGCATTTTTTAATTCAATTCCTAATGTTTTTGAAACAAGGACCTCCCTGTGTAAAACAGCGTTATGATAACATTGTTAATTTACAAGCATTGTAAACCCTACCATACAACATACCATAGATGGAGCTCCATCTATACAAATGCCATTGCATGACTTTCATGCAAATTCCTATTTTTCAATGTAGGCAATTAAAGTATCAAAGATATCTTGATCTATTGTAGTACTTAGCATTTCTTTGCTACCAAAAAAATAATTATGTGGTCTTCATAAATGAAATTAATAAATGCAAGTAGCAGTGCTTTGTTACTGATGTCCGTAGATTTGTCAACTTGTACAGCGAAATCCGAATTCTGAAATTTATTCCATACATTTTCTTTGTAATACAGGGTGAGTCAAATTTATGTTAACATATTCTTATTTCTTGTTTTGCTTCATTTCCTATCATTGTGTGTACCACCTTTTACACACTGGCGAAATAACTTCGTAGTAGAGTATGTGGCTTAATTTTATGTGCAACCTTTTCAGATATCTTGTAAGAAACAATTTGAGACATTTCAAAAACAGTTAATCTTAAAATGATGGCTTGTTTCTATTTCTGCTATGACAATAATATCTTCTTGCTATCTGTTCTTGTAATAATCTGAATCCTTTGTGTGAACCATGGCTGTATTTAATGTTTTTTTCTCCATGCACAGCACACAATGGAAAAGGCTGATGTTAATTCCCAGTTCAACTGTCAAAGTATTGCCAATTAGGCCTGATATAACTAAATTGGTATTTATTTCTGTTGCTGTTGAAGTAACCTCGCTTTCATATTCATAGTCGTCAATGCTGTGCTTCCTCTTTACACTTTTTTTTTTTTTTAATGAGGTGCTAGCCATCATGAAAAATTAATAATAAAAGCGGAGTTCGCACATTCAAAGTGAAAACAGTAACAGAAGAAAAAACAAAGCCACAGAATACATAATTTCCAAACCCACAGTCTGACTCAAACTACACAGATCAAAACAAGTAAGGGAACACTTTATTATCACAATCTAACACCAAAACAATTGAGCTTCTGGGATAGTTAAGAAGCATAAGCGATTGTGAATCAACTTCACCTGCTTTAGTGCAGAGGAAAACTGACAGCAGGTGTACTTGAGAGGCAACAGCAAGACAACCCCCAAAAAGGGAATGGCCATTAAGAAAAGTAAAATACTCAGGCTCCGAGTTTGCAACTGACCATCAGAATGTCACTATCAGAGGGTCATCCAGTGTAATGTGGTCTTCTTTTATTCTTAATTGCAGTGAGCCAGTGTTTGGAATGGGGCTCAGAAAACTGCTCAAGTGATGGGCGTTCTGTGCTGATTCTGATTAATTCCTCCAAGGCTGAGCCATTGAATGGGTTTCCCACTTTTGTTTTTATTCTGTGGTATACTGAAGAGCCACATTCACACTGGGCTGCTGAAATAGGCAGGACAAGAATGATTTCAACAAGATGTAGAGTATCATGGGAATCTATACAATAAATCTGTTTTGTCAATAAGACTTCCCATAAACTGTTGTAAGACTTGTCTGAGAATTGTCCTTTAATCAGAATTTTTAGCCATGTCCATTCTGTTTGTACAGCCTTGACCTCACATGCATCCTTCAACAAGACTTCTTGATGCCATTTAATTAAAATCAATCTCATTTTCTTCAAAAGTGATTAAGTGATCTGATCATGAATCATGATAAAAGACTGAAAGCAACAAATAATCTTAGACCCCTGTGAGCTTCCTTGCTGTGATTACCCTATATATTTTCAAACTGGCTTTCCAGTTCCTTGACTGTAACCTCCACTGTTTTTTCAACATGCAATTGAAGGTTGTCTCTGTAGTTGATGAGACTTGCAAATTTGAGTTGGATAATCTGAAAGGTAATTCATATTTTGGTACTACTCACTAACTTTCCCTGCTTTTTAGTTTTCAGTCTGCCTGAGATCTTTGTGTTCTCCTTGGGCACCACATTTTTATGCTGAGCAAGTGATTCTAGTCGAGTGTGCTGCAGAAACACCTGCAACTTTCAATTCCTTAATGGTCTCTCTGATATCCCATTGGTTGTGAAAACACAATTGTCAATAGCTGGTGTTCTTTTTTGAAAGCAGCAGACGGGCAGTCATTACTACAATTCTACTCCAGCTACGGCAATAAGTGTCCTTTCCATTGGATAGAACAAAAGGGCACAGTGGGGAGAAAAAAGTGACCATAGACTTGCTAGATTCTTTTGAATAGGTTTACTTCAATTTTAGTTGTCCAGTGTTCATCATTTCAATGACAAAGGCTCACCTGTGTAAATGAGTTTCCCCTCCAGTGGATAGGATGGAGGGGAACATTAAATATAAAATTGATAATGAAGACTTTCTACAGCCTTTTAAAATCCATTTTGAAACATTTCAGCTTTACAGTGTTGATTTTGCAAGCAGCTTACACGAATACACATTTCTACAGCAAAGGTTTAACTGTGAAATGAGTGTCCCCTCTGGTGGAAGGAATAGTAGATATGAACATGCTATAGAAGACTGTCTGATAAGGCTTATTTAAGACACTGCAGCATTTTAACTGCACAGTATTCACAGTTTGATCAGAGTTTTATAGGGTAATGATACCTACTGTGAAAAGGGTTTTTTTTTTAAACTTAAGCTATTTCATTCACATATATTTAAGATGTGGAATCTGAGTGCCACAACAAAGCCTTTCCAGTGGAAATGTTTTTTTTTTCTTTCTCCAGGAAAAAACTACCAGAGTAAACCTTTAATAGAAAGGAACCACATAATGAGTCAAAGTGGATTAGTACATTTTGGTTGCGTGTGTGTGTGTGTGAGAAAGATGCAATGAACTGGTACCCTCTCCTGGGATTGTCCCTGCCTTGTGCCCAAAGCTTGCTGAGTTAGGTTTCACCATCTTCACCATGACGCTGCTTTAGATAAATGAGTTTGTAAAAGGATGGATTGGTGAAATACAATGTTATTTTAACAGATTATTTATAGCAAATATTATATAAATGAAGATATATAATATGTATAGAAAAGAATCACGCCCTTCAAAATATTCACATTTTGTTGCTTTGCAGCCTGAAATGAAGACACACTAGTGCTGGGCGGTATGACCAAAATTCTATATCATGGTATTTTTCAAAATTATACCAGTTTCACGGTATTGGACGGTATTTTTTTCGCCATGCATGAGTGGATGTTAACCACATTTCCACTGCAATTACTGGCTAAGAATAACCTATTCCACTGTCATGAGAATTATACATTGTACAAAAAACATTTTAATGTGCACACAAGTATTAATACAGGTTTGCTTGGCCCCATAAAGTGATAGTTTTCGAGGGGGTGGCTCTAATGAAGAGAAGAAATCACATTGCATGACAGTTGCAATCAAAATATAGAACCTTTTTATTGAACAATATTTGCAAACAACTTATTAAAATTTTGACAGCATATTTTCAACCATCCAAAGAGGCATTTAGACTTAGTAAAATATCCTGAGGTACTTGTCAAAAGTTTTATTGCACTGAACAATGTCTTAGAAAAGGAATAAATAGTAAATATTTTTTGTAAACCAACTACACTTTGTTAATGTTAACAATCTCTGTCCACTGACATGTTAAAGTGACTTTTTAAACAACTTTACCATCATTAAACTGCATAATATTTAAACTAATAAATAATAACAATAAAGTAAATAATAGTGCAACTTCCAGTAATAATACTATTACTTCTAAGACTTCAAGCCTAGGTGCATTACACAGTATTCACCAAATAAAAATAAAGTAAAACAAGTGCAACTTGGTGATGACATCTTTACCAACTAAACCATCATTAAGGCAAAGTGCATTAATGTGGACCTTGCTTCAAGCTAAGGTATATTCATAAATAATAAAACTGCAACTTGCATTTATAATGCTATTTGTGGTATAGCCCTACGGAATCGTATTAGGGCCACAGTGAAGAAAAAAAATACGGACACTGAAGAAAAAAAAACTATATGTTGAGATTAAAGTCGACATTTCCACTTAAACTATGAGAACAATTTTGTCATTGAAGTAGAATGTCATAAACTTCATCCTAAAATCAATGTTTAATTCACTAGATTTTCTCAAACCCAAACATTAAATGCTTTAAGTGTTCCCCGACCCAGTTGTTAATCGCTGCACTCTTCTTAAACCGACTTCCTCTTGCAGTAAGAGGCAGCGATCGCCGCACAGAATACATTCACTTCATGATATTCCTGCTCTCTGATAATGTAGAATGCTAAGATAATTTTTCATGATGAAATGCATTAAAACGGGTATTAAACATGCACGGTAATGAGGTGGTAGTGCTTCTTCCTCGCAGTAAGGGGTCCCCAGGTGTACGTTTAGTGTAGAGAACTTTATGGCAGATGTGACGAGGTCCCAAAAAGCTGGATGTATGAATGGGTATCGCACATGTTTAACTTAAATATTGTGTAAATGCTGGGTTCGTGATCTGGTGGTTGAAGACACGAACACAGAATTCAATGGATGTTCTTCTGAGCGGGCTTTCTTTATTGCATGTGTGCTGTCTCTTTCTGATGTATTAAAACCCCAGTTCCTATCCTTCCTTTTTCTTTCTCCACATAACCAATCGCCATACGATAAATGTCCTTGTGAAATTAAAACTAGTTATAAACTTAGACCATGGAGTGTTCAGAACTATAAAAAAAAAATCTTCATTATACATATTTAATTATGCCGTCCATTTAGGGTTGCGCCCATCCCAGCAAGCATTGTGTGCAAGGCAGGAGGAAATCCTGAACGTGGCGCCAGCACATCGCAGGGTGAATACGAACAATACATACACTAGCAGGGTTAATATAGCATAACAAAACCCGCCATACTACATGACTTTGAAAGGAAACTGAAGGACGCCAAGTAAACCCACCTGAAAAAACATGCAAATTAAAAGCAGGGAACACCCAGGACCCCATTGCTGCGAGGCAGCAGTGCAATCTCCACACCACCTTGCCCCCAACATGATTAATACATACTTTAATGCATTTCATAATGAAAATTGTATCAAGTACTGTATTTATCTTAGCATTCTAAATGTTCAGGGAGCAGGAATATCATGAAATTAATGTATTCTGTGTGCTGTCTGTGCCTCCTCTTAGTGCAAGAGGAAGTCAGTTTAAGAAGCAGTAGCGGTTAACATGGCTTCGGGAACACAACATAAAGCATTTAATGTGCTACATAACTTATGACGAGGTTTGAGAAAATCTAGTAAATTAAATATTCATTTTAAGATGAACTTTAGTTTATGATGTTCAACTTTAATAACAAATTACGGGAATAAAGTCAACATGTCGTCACACTATTACACAGTACCCAGGTACAACTGGCTTGCAGTATTATCCAGTAGTATAGAAACAGTATTCACACATTTAAACATAATGGTCAACATCCGACGTTTTAAAGTCAAAGTATCTCCAGACAACAAACGTGACTCCTTTGCCCAGCAAACGTTCTTCTGTGTCATCATGTTCAATTTTATCGTCTGCTACAGCTTCAGTTTCGGAATGTTCTCTGTCCATTTTCACCGCGCAATACCTCTACTAACGCATGTACTCTATAGTATGCTTGTTTAGCGGTGTAGCAGTGAAAATGGTCCCCCTTAAACAGTTTCCCGCTGCACAACGTTTCAAACGTTGTTTAGGCAATTTAAACCGGTATTGCGGTATAAGAAAAATCCATATCATAGCAAAAATAAAAAACTGTTTTCGGTATGAACCGGTATACCACCTAGCACTAAGACACACACACACACGCACAAATATTTCTCCACCTGTATTTACTCAATGCAACTTGCAGCAGCCAAGTGAAAGATATAGTAGTAACAGTTCAGAGAAAAAAAAAAAATCACTAAGATGGTTAAAGGATCATGCCCTGTATCAGTACTTTGTAGAATCACCTTTTGGTTTGATTATGGCCAGTCAATTGGGATACTTCTCTACCAACTTTGCACATCAAGACTGTGCAGTATTTGCCCACTCTTCTTTATGGAACTGTTTAAGCTCAGTCAAATTGAATGGTGACCGTTGGTGGACTACAATCTTCCATAGATTTTTCCAATAGGGTTTAAGTCTGGGCTCTGACTAGGCCTTGCATGAACATTCACCTCAGTTGAGTCTTAATGTGTCCTTTCCTGACGAGTGGCGTTTTTGGAGCATTTGTGATATTGTTGTCACATGCATATAATGACCATTCTTTGCAAAAAGTTCAGCAACTGCTTCAAAGTTGCTGTAGGCCTCTTGATAGTCTCTTCAACTAGTTTCCTCCTTCCTCTTCCATCTAGTTTGAAGGGAGAGCATGATCTGGCAAAGAGTCCTAGTAGTACCACTTTTTCCACTTCTTGATTATGGACTTTACTGTGCTCCTAGACATTGATGAAGCCTTTGAGATTTTTTTTTTGTATCCATCTCCTGATTAGTTCCTGTCCACAACTTTATCCCTTTGATCTTTTGACAATGGCTTGCCACCTGAAGTTGATTGTTTGCTTTCTGTTGCACTTCCAAGCACTGGAGTGCTCTAGGAAAAGCTGTTTTTTTGCAGAGCTAATCAGAATGATTATAGTTGATAACAGTTGGAAGCCAATTAGTTTGGTATGCAGTGAAGAAGGTGATTAGTTACACCTGATTGAGATTACAAGTATTTTTTTATTCTGATTTATTTATTTTTTCCTGAACTGTTGCTATTATATCTTTCAATTGGCTGTTATAAGTTGCATTGAATAAATACAGCTGGATAAATATTTTTGTGACTTCATTTTAGGCTCCAAAGCAACAAAATGTGAATATTTTTTAAGAGGGGGTGATAATTTGTATACACATAGTCCTTGTGCATATCATGTCTGCCTTCTCACCTTCTGCTTTACTTTTTTCTAAAATATTCAGCAGCATTTCTTTTGCTTGTTCCTTTATTGGGTTTCTGAAATATGTATCTTTGAATCTTGTATTCAGATAAGTTATTATTAGTAAATTATATTGGTATTTAATGAATGTTATTAATATTGCAGTACTTTGAATAATCAATCAAAAAAAGAACAATTTTTTTTTACCTCTCATGTAATGGGAGTTGTTGAGAGTCAGTGTAATTTGCTGTGTGACGTAATCTTAAATATCTTATTAAATTGATAATGGCAAAATCTTCGGTTTAGTTCCATCACATTTGACTTTTCCACAGCACACGTTCCAGTTAGTGAATTTAATCTCCATTGTTTTGATCTCCTTCGTTGTCAACTAGCCATACTATATCAGTTACTTAATGGACAGATGTTGTTGATTTTCTTTTGTTTAATCACTTTCTAACTTTTTCTCTGTATTTTTACTGTATTTTAATGTCTATTACCTGTACTCGGTTGAAGAACACGATACAAAAAAAAAAGTTGTAATGTAGTATATATTTCATCTTCACAAACTTCAACAGACTTCCACACAGTTTGCAGTTTATTTTAATTGTTAAACCATCAAGCAATTTTAACAATTTTATACATCGAACTGCCCATTATTCATAATGAGCGAAAACCAGCCATATCCCATCCACGGCTGGAAAAATAATGCATTTCCAAAGTAGTTCTTGGTAACCAGGGTCGGAATGTGGTTGCCAATTGCCTCAAAATGCCTCAAATTTTCTAAATTGACAACCATATTTTTTCAGCTATGTATTTCCAGACCACTTTTGACCTGATTTGGTTCTTAAGTGAACTATTGCTAGTGGTCAATCGTGATCTGTTTTCCTGACCTTGTGCCTTGCAATGGATTGTGCCATATCCAATGTTAGTTTCTATCATTGATGCTGCCGCCATAAGCTGTGAGTCCCAACACATTCTTCTCTTAGATTAAGCAACCTGCTTTTCATAGGCACAGTGATGAGAAGTCAAGCAAAATGACACCCTTTATTGGTTAACTTAATAGATTACAATATGCAAGCTTTCGAGGCAGATCAGGCCAAAAGATAACTGTTTATCAAAGTCTTGAAAATGTTGATGAGTTTTCCGTACAGTGTGGATCTGTAGTTAGGTTGTCTGTATCAGTCAGAGAGATGTAAACAGTCCTCAATACTATGCATCATTGCAAACTACAAGGAAGTCCCCACAAATCTCTACAAGAAGGAACTAGAAAAAGATAATAAGTAGCTTTCCTCTTGACAACAGGAATCATGTAAATAGTTTAATTCCAGAAAACCCCAAAATGGGTTACTTTTACGTGCTTCCTAAGATCTGCAAAGACGGGAACCCAGGAAGGCCTATAATCTCAGGAATTGATTCCTTTACAGCAAATGTTTCAGGATGGGTGGAGCATATCCTAAAACCACTCACTCGCCCACAATACAAACATCTACATCCAAGATACCATAAATTTCCTACAAAAACTGTTTGCTATATGAAACCTAACTGGTCACAATGGATGTTGAGGCACTTTACACAAACATCCCCCACATACTGTATTTGCATGTGAAACATACCTAAAACAACATGATTTATCCACGGACTAGGTAATACAAATGATAAAATTCACTCTGACACACAGTTTATTCTGATTTGGACAAGACTTCTACTTGCAATAAATGGGGACCGCAATTGGCTATCGGTTCACATCTCACTATGCCACCCTATTTATGGCAAAATTGGAGGCGTATTTTATGTCAATGTGCATCCTAAAACCAATGTTGTATCTCCGTTACATACAGTAGATGACATATTCATAATCTGGACTGCCAATGAGAAGGTGGTACTCTATTTTCATATCGAATGTAATTCCTTCCACCCACAAAAACAGAAATCGACTTTCTTGACACCACCATTCTACTAAAAGATAACACCCTTGTAACTTCTGTGTTTCATAAACCAACAAAAAGATGGACCTACATGAGAAGTGATAGCTTCCACCCCAAACATATAAGGCACTCCATTTTAGATAGATAGATAGATACTTTATTAATCCCAAGGGGAAATTCACATAATCCAGCAGCAGTATATTGATACAAAAATCAATATTTAATATTAAATTAAAGAGTAATAAAAATTTTCCGCCAAGCAATATGTAATTTTCCTGTAATATTGAATTTTATTTGAAATTAATTTAATTTCCCTGTAATATCAAAGCACAGCCTACCACATTTCTGAGCAAAATGAATTTGACCTAGAAAATTAGTGGGTGGCAATGGTTTCTGGCTGGGTTTAGGGTTCCCCTTTTAGAGACATTGCATTGATAAATAATGAAATAATTTTAGTAATTATGATATAATGCAAATAACTCCTTTTTACAACAAAAAAAGGATTACGTACAAGTCTTTCATTGAATTACAATAAAACCCCCATATGCACAGGTGATATAGAATGCCTGATAGTAGCGAACTATACATTGTGAGATTGGTGCTTGGTTGGCGCTGACCCAACACAGACTGACACCAGAGGCACAGGCAAAACAAACAAAGATTTATTTTTCTTCTTCACCTGTGGGGCAAGTCTTCCCTGTAAACCCCACAGGCACAACACAGTCCCAAAATACAAAGAAAAATTGCCCCAAATCACTCTTCTTTCCCACTCCTCCCAGGGCAGCTCCATCCACCTCCTCCCAATTCTGGCACGCTGAGTAGTGGCTGCAGGCTCCTCTTATAGTCCACCTGGATATGCTGCAGGTGCTCATTGACCTACTTCTGGCTGCGCTCCCGTCCAGACGGGCTCGTTAAGCCATGCATCTCCCCCTGACGGAGGCCACGGAGCCCAACCAAGATGAGCTCCAGTGTTCCACGAAAGTGGCCCCGACGCAAACCAGAGGGGCTGCCAACAAAGGTTCCGAGGGACGTAGCGTGGCTCCCATGGCTGCTTCCCCGGATCTAGTCACAAAGGGGCGTTCTGGCCAGGCTCGTTAAGCCATGCAGCTCTATGCAGCTGCCCCTGGCGAAGACCACGGCAAAAATGATGTCTGACTCCTAGGCACACTCCTACATTCTGTGCGCTGAATGTAGCGATAGTTTAGGTTATTTCTGGAAATATCCACTTGGGATTTCCGGGCCACAGCAAATCATAGGTAACTTGTAGCGGTCAAGTGCCACTAAGATTCACACCGTCAATGTGGCGGTGATTTATTTATTTTAGTGGTGGATTACCAGGGACAACCCCAGCCTTGGAACGACACACACACACATACTACAGAGACCAAATAAAGCACGCTGGGAACATTAAATGATAAAGAATATAATGAAATTCAATGAACTAAATGAAAACAATAATACCACCCCTGATCCCTTTGGCGATATTACATTTAACATATAAACACAATAAACGCATAGCAAAGTTCATGAAAAAACCAAACCGGATGAGATGAGAAGTGACAAGATTGAGTCCAGTGATCTGTATGTAGAAAGGGAATGGAAAACACAGTCCTACTGGTAGTTGCTGAAAGGATGACAACAGATGGATGGTTCAGGAGCACTCCACTCTTCCAGGAAAGCCAGTGAATCCAAACATAGTCCTCAGTATACAGTATACAGGTAGACAGACAATCCAGACCCCAACAAACAAATACAATCCAGGACACAATGATGATATATGGCAGAATTAACGGCAGGAAGTCCAACAGATAAATGCAACACACAACACACCAAAACAAACAAAACTTTCCCCTATTTGCCCCCCTGCCCTCCTTTTAACACTAGAATTACCAGAGCCTACGAAAAAACTCGTAATTCCGTCCCACCTTAAACTGCTTCTTAAATCCCTTCACACCTCTCCGCCAGCGCCCTTTGTTCTCTAAATGTGCTGATAAAGAGAAGCTAGGAGCAGCCGGCTATTCCATCCCCCCACCAATTTAGAACGTGAACGAACTTCTCCCAGCTCATGCCTTGATTGAGTATCTGGGAGTGAAGTGGAGTTTTAGAGTGGAAATAATAGATCGTTGTTTGGAACACACGCATTTCATGTCTGTTCCGTTTCTACAGTAATCTGTGTCAACACATTGTTAAAACAGAAACTTTTTATATTCTAGTAGTAGATGACAAAATGTAGGCATAAACTATATAATGTATGAAGCCTGAAGTCCAAATAGCAAAGAAACATTTTCACAAGAATAACACAATTGCACTTTTATTCAAACATAACTGCAGAAACAAAAAGCCGCCTTAACATGCGACATTGACACCAGTTTACTGTAACTGACTCCGTGGTTCAATAGACTCAGCCCCGCTTAGGAATCAAGGGGTCCGGGTTCGATCCTCCGCCCCTCCGTTTTGAGAAGTAAACTGCTCTTAGTCTTACTGTTTTAGAATAAAAGCATACATTTGATTTCAGTCTATAACAGCCAGTGCAATTTATGATCCTTGTAAAGGTTAGCTTTTTGTTTTTTTTTATTCACTTTTCACTCTCTCAGTCGCGTTCAGAATCAATCCATACAACCCCATCTGACACGGCTGTTTTCACTAAAGACGCGCTATAGCTCTGCAGTGTACCACGATGCATACTAACGCCCCCCCCACACCCAACCCCAGGTTCTGACACACAGACGCTGGCGAAGCTGTCTTCTTCGTATCTCACCGTCACTTGCTTTTCTTTTTATTCAGTTTTATTGAGTGTTCCTGCCAGTCCCGCATGTTGCTGTATGCTTTTTCTTTTGTACTCCAGGACATGCAGAGGAAAGAATGGTAAAGACCAGTAACTTCGGCGCTATATGCAATCATCAGACACTCCCCATCTGCCCGTGTTGTTCAAACACAGGAACATATATTGGTGTAAAAGTATAACAAAAGTGCACTTTTATTCAAGTGCACTTTTTCCATCGCCTTTTCCTGTAAGAAGCAGTGTACACACTTCTCTCTATCCAGCATACAGCAACATGCGGGACTGGCAGGAACACTCAATAAAACTGAATAAAAAGAAAAGCAAGTGACGGTGAGATACGAAGAAGACAGCTTCGCCAGCGTTTGTGTGTCAGAACCTGGGGTTGGGTGTGGGGGGGGCGTTAGTATGCATCGTGGTACACTGCAGAGCTATAGCGCGTCTTTAGTGAAAACAGCCGTGTCAGATGGGGTTGTATGGATTGATTCTGAACGCGACTGAGAGAGTGAAAAGTGAATAAAAAAAAAAAAAAAGCTAACCTTTACAAGGATCATAAATTGCACTGGCTGTTATAGACTGAAATCAAATGTATGCTTTTATTCTAAAACAGTAAGACTAAGAGCAGTTTACTTCTCAAAACGGAGGGGCGCAGGATCGAACCCGTGACCCCTTGATTCCTAAGCGGGGGCTGAGTCTATTGAACCACGGAGTCAGTTACAGTAAACTGGTGTCAATGTCGCATGTTAAGGCGGCTTTTTGTTTCTGCAGTTATATGTTTGAATAAAAGTGCAATTGTGTTATTCTTGTGAAAATGTTTCTTTGCTATTTGGACTTCAGGCTTCATACATTATATAGTTTATGCCTACATTTTGTCATCTACTACTAGAATATAAAAAAAGTTTCTGTTTTAACAATGTGTTGACACAGATTACTGTAGAAACGGAACAGACATGAAATGCGTGTGTTCCAAACAATGATCTATTATTTCCACTCTAAAACTCCACTTCACTCCCAGATACTCAATCAAGGCATGAGCTGGGAGAAGTTCGTTCACGTTCTAAATTGGTGGGGGATGGAATAGCCGGCTGCTCCTAGCTTCTCTTTATCAGCACATTTAGAGAACAAAGGACGCTGGCGGAGAGGTGTGAAGGGATTTAAGAAGCAGTTTAAGGTGGGACGGAATTACGAGTTTTTTCGTAGGCTCTGGTAATTCTAGTGTTAACTTCCTTTGACCCCAGCAGCCCCTGCAAGGGTGAAGTTCTTACATAGTAGCACTGCTACAAACTGAAACCACAGAAGTCAAACCTGCAGATACAGAGGTTCTACTGTATAATAAAAACATTTTAACAAGATAGGGATACATACAAATATTGAAATCCATTCACTAAAGGCACGGCCACAAAAAATGCAAACCGATTTTTATTTGCAGTACATTTTCTGACTTGATATAATAAGTTGGAGATCAGAAAACTGTTTGCTTTATATTATAAGTTAATTTTATTGTTTTGGTGATAAAAAGGTGAGAGTTGGTGGAATGCATTTGGTTTGGAGATGGGGAATCTGGCAGTGTCAGATTTACATCTCAAAACAACTCGCAATAACTTTTATACGGAAGGCACATCAAATTTAAGAACTACGGTTCCTAAAATATTGCCTCTGTAGGTGTTACTACAAGTGAATGGCATTGTTAATCGTAAGAATATTTCTGAGACTTCTCACTGATTCCAAAACATGCATTGAATGACACATGTACAGTAAAGTGAGGGTGATTTTATTTGGGAGTCATTAAATGTAAATAATGACATAATATGATAATAAACGGACACCATAGACCTCTTGACTGAAGTGTACCCTTTTAAAGAATTTACAGTGACTTGATCAATTAATTCAGATCACTTGAAGATAAGATGCTGCCATGCTTTTACTCCCCACCCAGCTAGGTAGAGGAGATGTAAGGATTATAAGGTAGTTGATTGAAATACTTGGCGACCTGCCACTGATTTCATTGGTGGGGAAACCTTGCAGAACTTTGTGTTGTTAGATGTGTTATGACTGCAAATACTACACTAGGTCATGTCACTTGCACAAATTCTCAGATTATTCTGCACTTATGGGGTGCATCAGTTGAGAAGATGAGACCTAGCATAGGAGTCAGGTTGAGAACTTTGTTTCTTGGTGCAAAGAGTATTGTCTGCATCGAAACATCAGCAAAACCAACAAACTGCTTATTGACTTTTAACTTACCAAAGAGTCTCTGTGTCCATTCACTGTCCATGTAGTGGATGTAAAGGTGGTCCACATTAATGACTGGTTGGACTGGTCTCTAAACACAAAGGAACTATATAAGAAGGGGCAAACCAGGCTCATTTTTCTTAGGATACTGTGTTCCTTTAATCTGGGAAGTGACATGCTTCACATCTTCTATAACTCTGTGATTGCCAGTGTGATATTTTTTCTACACTGTGATATGCTAGTCTGGTAAATAACTTGAAGAGAGGCCCACCAAATCAACAAGCTAATGAAAAGAGCAAGCTCAGTTATAGGACACACTCAGAACTTCCATGAGGTAGTTGCAAAGGAGAGAGTTAAAACATAATGGAGTGCCATTATAAACAATGGTGGACAACCACTCTTTGGCACACTAACACTGAGAATGTGCAGCCAACAAAATTATTCAGAAGAAGTATTTCAAGAAATGCTACTGGAGCTCCTTTATAAAAACAGCAATACGTCTGCATAATGCCTGACTGTGAGTGTGACCACCATGTCAGAAGTTTTATTCTTTTTAATTTTCTTCCTTTATAGTCATTCTGGTTTGTGTCGGTTGGTCTGTCTATCGGCCTATCGAACTTCTGTAAAAAGCCAAATTTCCCTCTGGGGACAAATAAAATGGTTATCAGGTTATGATGTGATTAATGGAATAGAATAGAATGTGATTAATGGAATGATTATTATATAACATATGCAAAACAGCATCAAATAAATACAACCTAACCAGCCAAACATGAATACCATACAAAATCATATACATTTATGCAATCCCATGTCTTATTATTGAAACAGTTTGTGTAGATGGACTTGCAAACTGTTGAAGTGTAAGAGATGTATTTTAAGTTTTCAGTGCATCCAGATGCTGAAAAATTTTACATTGTGGTTTTGTTTGATCTTCTAGGGATAGATTTGTGGCTCTAATCAAAATATCTTCTTACTTTCTTGTCCAACTAGCAAAATATATACATGCACTCCTTCTGGAGGCTTCTTGCAAAAGTAGCCTCTGCCCTTTGTCATCTTTGTGGTGTATATAGCCCATTCACCTTTGAAATGCACATTTTTAAACATGATTTTAAATTTTTTAAACAATAATTCAAATGTTTAGACCATTTGTACAGCTTTTATTAAATAAGTTGGCCTATATGATTTATGTCATGGTAACCAATTATGGAACATGAATCTTTTTCCTAATTGGGGATCAGTGCTAATAATTCTGTATGTTTCTCTTTCTCTCTACCTGCTTTTTCTGTGTGCAGTCCCTATATTTACAAGGCCGTCTTTCTCAGAATACCTGTGTAGGATAAGTGTGAACCCAGTTAGTAGCTGTGAGAGTGAGCCAGTGCATGTGACTAATGTTCATAGTGTACTGATTTCTTACCAGACAGGCTAATTTACAATAATAACAGTAAGCATCATATTTTTGTTAATGCATTATCACAGACATTTCTTTCAATTTATATGTTGCCTGACTACTCTATTAAATGCACCTATTTATTATTAAATTTTGCCCTACTTGTTCCCAGAAAAATCCTTGGATATAAAGCTTTATTTTTCTCCGGGGGAAATTTGGCTTTTTACATACCTGCTTTAAATAAATACATAAATTAATATACACATGCACTTTGTTCTAAACAAAGAAGAAAATTTAAAAGAAAGAAAACTTCTGTCTTGGATGTTATCAGTGTAGCATACCACAGTGTAGAAAATCGCACTGGCCTTCACAGCATTATAGAAGATGTGAAGAATGTCACTTCCCACATTAAAGGAACCCTTTCTTATACGTGGTTAGGTCAAGCAATCCAGAAGTTGTTAATGTGCATTACAAGGGTGTTGGCCAGTGTCAAACCCAATCTTTTATTTCTACTCCATTCCAATAAATTGAGATCTACTGACTAGAAATTACATTGTTTTTAAGTTGAATTAAATGTTACTAAAACTGTTTAGATATTTAAAGACATTTCCAGCTTTGGCTGTTTAAAGTGATTTCCTGTTTTAGCAAATGAAGCGTTTTCATGGTACTAAAGCCCATTCAGAGAAGTTACACAATCACAATAAATAAAGTCAATTGTATTAATCTTCAACAGTGTTTAATTATATTCTGACATTCTAGTGGAAGGACCAAAAAATGGCAAGAACACAATGAGTTGGGCTTTTCTTTGAAAGGTACTGGGATTCATTACACCAGACGACATTTTTAGTTTTCCAGTTGTTATATTTTTTTAAATTCACTGGAATTGCACTTGATTCTTGTTCTGTGACAAGGTATGATGCACTGAATAACTCAGGAGTGCTGTGACACTACTGTAAGATGACTGTTACTAGGCATATGTGAACTCTGATTCAGCTTTCCCCTTTCAGTTATCCAGTTGTGACAATGAGGCTTCAATTAATTGGATTTTCTTTAACCACTGACTAATTTTTGATATAACTGCAACATTGTTTATTCTTATTCCAATACACACCAATAGGTTTACTCCAAAGCTATTTAAACATTTAGTTGCATATGTTCTACCTCTTAACTACAACAACAACAATGTATTTACTACTACCTGCCTAGCTGCTTTAAGTTATGTATAATGCTGTCACTGGGTGATGATTTTTGTAGTAATGTCAGATTCACTTCAAGTAGTCCTGTGTTTGAGGTTGCAAACTACAGAACTGATAAGCAATATAGTCTAACTTTTATAAGAATTAATAATAAAATATTTACTTGCTGAATGGAACCTTTTTCTTCTTTCTTTATTATATATTATTTTTTTTTGTTAGAATTAAAAAATAATGTCTACTCTTAACTGAACTGTTAGATCAGAAGGTGGATTTTGTCCCAAAGGAAGTTTATTCTAATTATATGTATGTTCTGTATCTGAAGGGAATGCAGCGTGCAACCAATGTGACATATCAAGCACATCATGTGAGCAGAAACAAGCGTGGACAAGTTGTGGGCACAAGAAGTGGATTTCGTGGTTGTACAGTATGGTTAACAGGTATGTATGAAAAACTCCAATAAAAAATTGGAGACAAACTAAGTATATGTCAATTCTGTATTTTTCCATCATGTTAGTCACACATTCAGTACTTGAATGTTCTTTTTGCCATATCAGCAACTTAAAGAACAGAATTACTTGTGCTTTTTGGCTCCAGTAATTTGACTTACATATTTGTTAAAAAAAAAATAGCTTTATCATTGTATTTTAGTTATTTTGATCTCGGATACATTGACATATACAGTATGTACATTTTACTGTTGAATTGTATAACCTTTGCATTGATATAGCTTCCAGATATGATCCTGTCCAAAACCAAGGCAGATGATTGCCAAGGTATTTTATTCTGCTTTATCTAGATATGACATATTAACACTAGAATCCTTAAAGCCTTCGGACCGATCCATTAGTGTCTTTTTTGTTTTGCAAATGCATCGATCAGCGCAAGCAGCCTGCTATACTACCCGTATGCCCCAACCCCCAAACACCACCGTAGCTTGACATGGGTCAATACTGACATGATTGCTTGTGTGGTTCAGAAATAAGGAAAAACACAGGAAGCCCTAAAGTCTAGTTTTGACTTTATGCTATAGGAAGATAAGTAAATAAATATACATGAAGTAAACAACATTCGATGTAGCTTTTATATAAGTAACATATAAATGTTTGTCATATAAAGACCATCACAAACAGGACTTTGCACAACCTTGGCAAGCTCGGCATGCCCTGCTGCTTCGTTGAAGGACAGGTGTGTGTCAGATTTGCTGGTAGGATGACGCCCGTCCTCTTGCTGCATTCAAACGGTGCCATCTTTTGCCTTTATGCCTGGTGCAGCTGCGTTGTTCTTATGTGTGACTGGACGTTTCTTGTTGGGGAGGACTTCTGTTCTCTTTCTCCAATGTAGAATCCTCTTCAGAGTTCACCTCTGTTATAGCACATGTAGAAGTGGGGGGAGCGTGAACGTAAGAGAATAAAACTGATTTTATTAAAAAAAAAAAAAAAAGCTAACCTTTACAAGTATCATAAATTTACACCATCTGTTACAGACTCAGATCAAATGTATGTTTTTATTGTATGATATTAATGATAAAAGCAGCTATCTACTCAAAGCAGTAATTCTTGGAAGGGGCCAGAATCGAACCTACATCTTCTTGATTATGAGCAGTTTTTACTGCTGCACCTCCCAAGCGGTCTTGTCAGTGCTGTATTCTAACCCGATTTTCTTTTTCTTTGGTTATATTCTTGAATAAATGCGCACTTGTTTTGTTATATGTGTATCTTTTGTGAAAGTATTTATTTGATATTTGTACTTAGGTCTTGACACATTATACACTTCATGTCAAAATTTTGTCATTAGTACTATAACCTGAAAAAGATTCTGTTTTAGGTATGTTCAACATTTCCTGTCATCCTACATTTACACATGAAATTAATGTGTTTGAAATAACAATACAGGTACTCCTCACTTTATGACCTGTTTGCTTAACGACCACTCGCACTTTCCACCAATTGACTTTCGACCTGCAATACGGGGAATCCTCTTGGTTGGTCAGTGACGAATGGTGACATGCGCACTGAGTGCTTGCTATGCGCTTTTTTAGTCATTTTCATTCCTACAAGCAGTCACTGTGTAACGTCATTATTATTATTTTTTTTTTTTTTACATATTTGTAACCCCAAAATAGTATAGATGTTGACGAAAAGAAAGTATGGCATCATCTGGAGAAATTTTTAAACGAATGAAAGCTATCGACCTTGAAATGAAAATAAAAATCATACAAGACTATGAAGCTGGTAAAACGGTTAAAGAAATAGCATGTGACTTGAAATTGACACATTCGACAATTTCAATGATTTTAAAGGATAAAGTTAGAGTGAAAGAGGCGGTGAAATCATCGTCAGGATTTAAAGCCATAATAACTACCGTAGATCCCATTATATAAGCCGAGAATTTCTTCCTAGATTTTTGGCTTGGAGTTTGGGGGTCGGTTTATACAACGAGTATCGTTTCAGATTCAAGATTTCCAGCACAATGCCGGTTTTGCCGATGAATATGGAAGTAAATAATGACGAAACCACAGAGCCATCTTTCAGATGAAGAAGTAACTTTGCATGCCGGTACTTTAAATTAAATAAAGAATTTATCCAAAAAAGTGTTTTAGTTGTTGATTTTATTAATAAAATTTATAATAAATTATCGGGAAGTTTAAAATGAAATTTTTTGTTTTGATTTACGACCAACATCTTGCTTTACGAAACGGATGCGGTCACATGTATCCACTTGCGCGATTGTAAACAAACAACCGAGAGCGTTAGTAGCGTCAGTCGGAGCCCAGATACATGTGTTTGTGGAAGAAATTTCCATCATTGCAGTGATTTACCTATATATATATATATATATATATATATATATATATATATATATATATATATATATATATATATATCATTAAGACCATGCAAGCAAGACACATAATTGCTAAGGAAGGAAGAGAAGGTAAAAGAAAGCGATCGCAATCGAAACGAAGATGGACATTGTGTGGAAATATCTCCTCCCTTCCTGCAGCCCAAAGATGTCAAATTAAATTGTGAGTACAGTATGAAATTGTTTCTAGAATAGAATGCCTTTTATTGTCACTATACGCATCTACACTGAGATTAAAAGCAGCTCCTTCAGTGCAGAAAAAAGTTCTGTATAGGGCTTGTATGGTTGTTTTTTAGCTTTAGCATAACGCTGGATCTGTGGCCCCGCTTCTGCTTTCTTTCCCTCCTCCATCTGTGTCGTCTCCTAGACCCGACAACAATCCACAGAGAGCCCGCTGGTCTCGCTATGTTGTCTGGGATGTTGTGCGTGTGATGAAAAACTCTCGAAACAGATGTCTGGCTCTGGACACCGATGTCTATAAGGTTGTGAATGGTGTAGCGGATGTTCGCCGAACCGATCATGCACAAACAAGGACAAAAAAATAGTACAAAAACAACAAAAAAGTGCACTGAAAAGGAGAGCCCTGAGCCGCTGCGACCATGCGTGCCGCCATGCTCCTAGCTTAATTGAAGTAGGCTAGGCACTTTTTATAACTTTTTGGTTAGTACATTAGAAAAATTATTGGTGTTGGTTAGTACATTAGAAAAATTATTGGTGTTTTGGTAAATTATGCACATTATACAACCCTTTTTTTATGAAAAAGGTTAAGTAACTGTTGCAGTGGGAGGTTCGGAACACATTATGGGTTAGCCTTTGCCAACGAATTAAGTTCGTAAGTCAAGGGTCCACTGTATCGCGTATTTAAGTTAATCAAATTTATAACGAGTCTCCGGAAATCCACCCGCCGATGTACCGTATTTGCGTATATAGTTTCAACACAAAGGTTTCATTTTACCAAACTTCTCCGCAATCGCTTCCTGGTTTCCATCAAAAATGCCGGCAGTCTCAAATTCTCGCCGATAAACATTATAAATATACTCGAAGAGACACTTTTAAGGAAATTTAGAAAATTTTGCTTGGAGAAAGGGGTCGGCTTAAGTACTGGTCATCAGCAAATACATGTAATTTAGTAGGTAGAGAAGGGGTTCGGCTAATATACCGGGTCGGCCTGTATTCTGAGATCTACGGTAGGCAGCGAAAAGGTCTTATTAATGAGATGGAGAAATTATTGGCAATCTGGTTTGACAACTAGATGCAAAATAATATGCCAATAAGCCTTTTAATAATTAAAGAGAAGGCACGCAGTATCTTTGAGACTTTGAAGGCACATAGAGGTGAAAAATCGACAATCATTTACAGCAAGCCATGGATGGTTTCAGCGGTTTAGGCAGAGATTCAACCTGCATAATTGGAGAATCAGCAGTGAGGCGGCAAGCGCGGATGTAGAAGCAGCAGGAAAATTTGTTGATGAATTGGATGGAATAATTAAAAAATACAGCTACTGCCCGGAACAGATGTTCAATGAGGATGAAACAAGGCTTTCATGGGAAAAAAAATGCCTGAAAGGACCTATATGCACAAAGAAGCTAAGGCAATACCTGGTTTCAAGGCTTTTAAAGACAGGATCATGTTGTTGTTGGGAGGGAATGCCGCTGGGTTCAAGTTAAAGCCTTTCCTGGTCTATTGCTCCGAAAACCCACGTGCATTAAAGAACGTTACTATCGTGCAAATTAAAAGGCATGGATGATGCAACCTTTATTTTAAGATTGGTTTTTGAACTGCTTCATACCATCAGTCCAGCATTATTGTTTGGAAATGGGAGTTCCTTTTAAAATTATTCTCCTGCTTGATAATGCTCCAGGCCACCCCCCAGCATAATGATCTACACCCAGATGTAAAGGTAGTGTACAGTGCATCCGGAAAGTATTCACAGCGCATCACTTTTTCCACATTTTGTTATGTTACAGCCTTATTCCAAAATGGATTAAATTCATTTTTTCCCCAGAATTCTACACACAACACCCCATAATGACAACGTGAAAAAAGTTTTCTTTAGGTTTTTGCAAATTTTTTAAACATAAAAAAACTGAGAAATCATATGTACATAAGTATTCACAGCCTTTGTACAATACTTGCACTTTTGGCAGCAATTACAGCCTCAAGTCTTTTTGAATATGATGCCACAAGCTTGGCACACTTATTCTTGGCCAGTTTCGCCCATTCCTTTTTGTAGCACCTCTCAAGCTCCATCAGGTTGGATGGGAAGTGTCGGTGCACAGCCATTTTAAGATCTCTCCAGAGATGTTCAATTGGATTTGTCTGGGCTCTGGCTGGCCCACTCAAGGACATTAATAGAGTTGTCCTGAAGCCACTCCTTTGATATTTTGGCTGTGTGGTTAGGGTCGTTGTCCTGCTGAAAGATGAACCATCGCCCCAGTCTGAGGTCAAGAGCGCTCTGGAGCAGGTTTTCAGCCAGGATGTCTCTGTACATTGCTGCAGTCATCTTTCCCTTTATCCTGACTAGTCTCCCAGTTCCTGCCGCTGAAAAACATCCCCACAGCATGATGCTGCCACCACCATGCTTCACTGTAGGGATGGTATTGGCCTGGTGATGAGCCGTGCCTGGTTTCCTTCAAACGTGACGCCTGGCATTCACATCAAAGAGTTCAATCTTTGTCTCATCAGACCAGAGAATTTTGTTTCTCATGGTCTGAGAGTCCTTCAAGTGTCTTTTGAAAAACTCCAGACGGGCTGCCATGTGCCTTTTACTAAGGAGTGGCTTCCTTCTGGCCACTCTACCATACAGGCCTGATTGGTGGATTGCTGCAGAGATGGTTGTCCTTCTGGAAGGTTCTCCTTTCTCCACAGAGGACCTCTGGAGCTCTGACAGAGTGACCATCGGGTTCTTGGTCACCTCCCTGACTAAGGCCCTTCTCCCCCGATTGCTCAGTTTAGATGGCTGGCCAGCTTTAGCAAGAGTCCTGGTGGTTTCAACTTCTTCCACTTACGGATGATGGAGGCCACTGTGCTCATTGGGACCTTCAAAGCAGCAGAAATTTTTCTGTAACCTTCCCCAGATTTGTGCCTCCAGACAATCCTGTCTCGGAGGTCTACAGACAATTCCTTTGACTTCATGTTTGGTTTGTGCTCTGACATGAACTGTCAGCTGTGGGACTTTATATAGACAGTTGTGTGCCTTTCCAAATCATGTGCAATCAACTGAATTTACCACAGGTGGACTCCAATTAAGCTGTAGAAACATCTCAAGGATGATCAGGGGAAACAGGATGCACCTGAGCTCAATTTTGAGCTTAATGGCAAAGGCTGTGAATACTTACGTACATGTGCTTTCTCAATTTTTTTTAATTTTAATAAATTTGCAAAAACCTCAAGTAGATTTTTTTTTTTCACGTTATTGTGGGGTGTTGTGTGTAGAATTCTGAGGAAAAAAATGAATTTAATCCATTTTGGAATAAGTCTGTAACATAAAGTGTGGAAAAAGTGATACTCTCTGAATAATTTCCGGATGCACTGTATCTTCCTAAAAACACAACTGTTGTCCTACAGCCAATGGATCAGGGCGCTATAGCTATATTCAAAGCATTTTATTTGTGCACGACTTTTTCCCCAAGCTGTAGCAGCAACAGAAAATGATGTAGTAACCCTTTGTGATTTTTGGAAATTGTACAGTATTTTAGATTGCATTAAATCAGCTCCTCTCTTATCGACCTGTTCCTACGACTACGTCGTTAAGCGAAATTGAACTCGGTCGTAAAGTGAGGAGTACCTGTATATTATTTACCTTATACAGCTCCAGGTACCTCACACCAGGATAAACAGACTTGATCTGGGAGAGCTTTTTGCCCGAGTTGAGCTGCAGTAGTGGGGGGATGGGATAGCAGGCTGCTTGCTACTTTTACTGGTTGACACATTTGCAAAACAAAAGATGCTTATGGAGAGGTGCAAAGTAATTTTAAGGTGGCCCAGGATTACAAGTTTTTTCGTAGGCTTCAGGGATTCTAGTGTTAATCAGGAAATAATTACCATGTACAGGTGCTGGTCATAAAGTTAGAATATCATGATAAAGTTGATTTTATTTCAGTAATTCCATTCAAAAAGTGAAACTTGTATATTAGATTCATTCATTACACACAGACTGATGTATTTCAAATGTTTATTTCTTTTAATTTTGATGATTATAACTGACACAGAGCACCCCAGTAAAACGTCAATAGCGTTTAATATACCTGCAGCCTTAGAACGCAGACATCAGGACATAACTGCGCGTGCATGTTTACTAACAGATATGACAGCATTTTGCACGGAGCATGCGTTAAAACAAACTGATTGAGGTCAACGATTTTCAATGGTTCACATGTTTGCCGTAAGATTTTTTTAAAGCAAAATAATTAAAAATTTCTTTGAAGAAATATGACATATAATACGTCTACAACGCAGATTCTATACCATTTTATATGATTTTTATATCATTTTAATAATATGCATACACTATATGTGGACTATAAAGCAATACATGTATAATTTTGTGCATTTTAACCAGTTGACATGTCTCAACTTGTTAAAAATTCTTATATAATCAATTTATATGAACCTTTACTTCAATAATATACACATTATGTTTGTATTGCATGTGCACCTTGCTTTGTAATTATTTCACTGTACTCGTGGTATTGTCGAGCACATAGTGTCCCCATTTATACCACACTACGCAGCGGCTGAATTTGATCACGCATTCACACGTATAATAATAATAATAATAATAATTTATTATTATTATTAATTCCTTAAGTTTTTATAGCTACTTTCTTACTACTCAAAGCAATTTGTAAAAATAAATAAATAAATAAAATAACAGAAAGGAAGCCCCCCGACACAAACCAGTGATCATTTAACTGCGAGTCAGCAATCCTACTCTTACCACCACCTCTTCCTGTTAGATAGGCGCATTATAATTTTGAGCACTACTTTTATTTTATACTGTCATAAACAAATTATATCAAAAAGGTTTTTTAAAAAAACAATTTGAAGCAAAGATGGTATAGTAATAACTATTTTCTTTTGTAAGTCAATCAAAAATTCTTAAGCATACGTAGCAGTTCAAACTAAATACTTAATCCCAGTTGCATTCTCTAACTCCCAGAGTAACACAACAATACCCATTTGAAAAGTTACAAAATTCACAGCAAAAACAAAACTCCATAACATCACAGAGATTAAAAAATTGTAAAATGAGAATTAATAATACACTGTATCTAACTTTGCAGGTCTGTCTGGGGCAGGCAAAACCACTGTGAGTATGGCCATAGAGGAATTTTTGGTGTGCCATGGCATTCCCTGCTATACCCTTGATGGTGATAACATTCGCCAAGGACTTAACAAGAATCTTGGCTTCAGTCCTGAAGACAGAGAGGAGAATATCCGGCGGATTGCAGAAGTGGCTAAACTTTTTGCTGATGCTGGACTTGTGTGCATTGCTAGTTTTATTTCACCGTACAGCCGGGTGAGATTTTATTTTGTTATAGTATTTTGGTGGGGGGTGTTCATTACTGCTTGAAATATGCAGTTTTTGTGTTAATATGTTTCAGACTAGTAATATAAAATTATTTACCTGTGTACCAATATTTAAAAATACTGACACCGATTTTTAGTTAATACAATTTAAGCAAACTGTTTAAAAAGACTTTAATATAGCTATGGCAGCAACTGAATGTTGCTAAAAAGACTAACTTTAGGTTTTAGGAATTGTTTTTAACCATTCTTTTTAAACTGCTTTCTTTACCCACCTACTTGTCTTCTTGTAAAGTGTATGTCTGGTGCCATGGTCAGCAAGTATTACTGGTTCACAAACGAGGACCATTTCTTGAAGACCTTTTGATACATCCTTTTTCAAGTGCACTTTACAAAGAAAACGGACAGTTCAAAGTTAACACAGTTTAAAGGCCTTTTTTTCTGCCGCAGTTTACACATCTTCATAGGCATAAAATAATAAGATTAAATGTGGACATCTGGCAAGCCTTTGCCAGTGTAATTCAATACCTGTTGGTTGATTACGTTTTAAATTTACTGATTAATCTTTTTATCTTTTTTCCTCTTGCTGATGTTGACATACACACTAACATTTTTTTCCAGTGCCTCTATCTTTCTTTCAGCAGTCTAACACGATGTTGCCATAAGCGAATCACTCTGTTTGTTGTTTCTATTTCGAAGATAACTCCTACTCATTTTGAACCATTTCCTGTTACTTTTCTTATAAATCTTTATCATTTATCTTAGTACGCTCCATGTGTTTTCACTTGACCCTAGATATGAAGGTTTGATTGATTTAATTGTAAATTAGTTAAGTGTGTGTGTGTGTGTGTGTGTGTGTGTGTGGTTTGGGATTAGCTGGCGGTCTGTTCATGGTTGTCTCCTGCCTTGCTTCCTGATGTTTCAGGGATAGAGGCTGGCACATGTGACCCTGAATGAGGTTATTCACATTTCAGAATATTGCCAGATTTTGGGAAAAGAAGCCCAGATAGTTTCCTACAATTTGTTTTATGTGTCTTTGTAAAATAAAAAATAGAGCATATTCATGCACATACACTGCTTCTCGTTGCTGTAATTTTACCTTCACCCCCTTGTATTTGCCACTGTATTGTTGAATAGTTCAAATCACCTATCAATTCTTTCACATCTTGTAAATTTAGGCCCTGTCAACAGCAGCCCCAACTCCAACTGGATTTCACTAATACAATTTTCCAATTCCCTTTGAAAATCAAGGGAAAGTTAATTATCATCTATTTAAATTTCCTCTAATGGCTTAGAAAAAAATCACTCCATCTTTAGAATCTGAAATACATTTAGTTTATAGTATTTACAGTACATGTAATCTCTCCAATAATTTCTGTATTTTTCCTAGGACCGAGCAAATGCTAGAAAGATTCATGAAGCAGCTGGTTTGCCATTCTTTGAGGTGTTTGTTGATGCTCCATTAGATGTTTGTGAACAACGAGATGTTAAAGGATTGTACAAAAGAGCGAGAGCAGGAGAAATTACTGGTAATACATTTTTTATGTTAATATCAATTAAATAAAGAAAAGAAAAATGTTAAATTATGATTTGAACTTAATTTTATTCCTGTATTACTTAATGCATCTAATGTAATGTGCCATACTGAACCCAAGTGCAATTTTCCCTGCTCCCTTCTCCCTCTGCTGGCCTGCACTTGCACTGCACATTAACGTTTTGGGCCTGGGCATGCTTTCATCATCACTAGGCGACTTTGTGTAAAGCCAAAACAAAATCCGATCATGAAGTGACAGCAAGCATGTCAAAATAATTTTACTTATTTTGTGGTTGTTTTGGAGGTGTGTAGGGCAATATAACGCTTTGCCCTCTTACAGGTTTATTGAATGTGCGGCACAGAGTTTTTTTGTTAATCATGCTGTACATACGAGAAGATTTTTATGGAGACGAATGATGTTAAGGGAGGAATTTACAACTTTTCTTGCCAGATGTAATTCACGTCCATCTGTAATGTTGAGAATAATTTTTTTTTTCCAATGTTATTGAAATGAGAATTGCACTATTTGACTTGTCGCATCATTGACGTCATACCTGTTTTCCGTGCTGGGGCACGTTTAGGAATCGTACTGTTTCCAAATCCTACTGAGCTGTGCCCAGGCACACAACTTCCAAGTGGGCCGTAGCATGGTACAGTTGGCCAGGCATGGATTACACTAGTCAAATGAACTAGACTTTTTGGGGTGATACTTGAGGACAAACTTGCTTGGGCACAGAATGAATTGTAAGTGTGAGTACAGCTCCAAAAGTTCCAAATAAATGCTCATCTCAAGATTATATTTATGGAATCAACCCATGTACTGTAAATATTTTGACCCGTCTTTTCCTAGTTTTTTTTGCCAGTCGCTGTAGTTTTAAAGTCCTGGAATCTTCTTGTTACTTTGTACCTGTGCTGCATTGTCCATGAAATGCATCAGAGAGAGACAGACAAGAGAAACTTGCTTTAGGGGTATACTGTACAGTATCTAAGCACTCCTTTTACCACCTTAGCAATAAGGAATATTACAGACATGAACAGCTAATTACGGAAATGAACAGCCAGCAAGTCATTTTTGAATGCAAGGTCCTATCAATAAAATCAAGGTTATTTCAACTTACTACAAGCTTGAGTTCACTTGCCATCATATTACATAATTCTTTAAATACTGCTTGTATACTTTAAAGGCATAAAACTTTAGGGAGGAGGCACCAGTAGTAATTCATCACTGTGTTGGAGGGGATTTGATGTGAGCACTGGCAAGAATGGTATTTAGTCACTTACAGATTACTCATTTATCTAATTTTCCAGGTAAACCTGTACACTGTACAGTACTGTATTGCTATGTCTCCCGTGGTGCTAGAATGTAAAATACTGATGTTACCGCTATATGTACTGTAATTCATGCAAGCGCATTTTCTTTGGTATGCGCTGTCATTTTTTTTTTTGTTATAAGTAGAGTAAATACATAATAAATTCATTTAATACAGTAAAATGTACGGGTACTCACCAATGATGAATGATATTGATGTTAATGATGAAGTAGCTGTGCAGTACAATGCAGAGGATTTAAAACTCCTTCAGGAGGAGACATATCTTTTGGATGGGTCTTCTTCTGGTGGAGTTTCGTGTTGGCTTTTCTTTATAGGTTTCAGGAACATTGTGATGGGAAGTTGCTACATTGTCTTCTGTAGATAAAGAGCCTTGAGCTGGGAGAAGTTTTTGCCGAGTTGAGCTGTGGCGGTGGGGGGTTGGGATAGCAAGCTGGATGCTGCTTGTGCTGATTGACACATTTACAAAACAAAAGATGCTATTGGAGGGGTGTGAAGGAATTTAAGGTGGCCCGGGATTGAGTTTTTTCTTAGGCTTCAAAGATTCTAGTGTTAATGATGATAATTTATGAGAAGAATGTGGCACAATTTTTACATATGATGATATTATTGCTGAAAAAAATCCATAATATTCACAGACGTCAGTCATTTTCTAACCTGCTATATCCAAGCACAGGGTCACGGGGGGGGTCTGCTGGAGCCAATCCCAGCCAACATAGGGCGCAAGGCAGGAACAAACCCCGGGCAGGGAACCAGCCCACCACAGAGCACATGCACACACACACACACACACACCCACACACCAGGCACACACTTGGGACAATTTAGGATCGCCAGTGCACCTAACCTGCATGTGGGAGGAAACCGGAGCACCCAGAGGAAACCCATGCAGACACAGGGACAACGTGCAAACTTCATGCAGGGAGGACCCGGGAAGTGAACCCAGGTCTCCTTTATGTGAGGCAGCAGCGCTACCACTGTGCCACTGTGCTGCCCCATTCACAGACATACTTAACTAATTTTAGTGTGATAGTCATGTGAGCTGTACTGTAATGTTAATCAGTAATTTGTCCTTTCTGAGGTTTTCATGTGCTTAGTTTTGTTCCTTGTATTTTATAGGTTTTACTGGAATAGATTCAGAGTATGAAAAACCAGAATCTCCAGAACTTGTTTTAAAAACAGATTCATGCACAGTGAATGAATGTATTCAGCAAGTTATAGATCTCTTGCAGGAAAAGGTGAGTGCTTTTTATCTTTATTTTCCTTCGTTACAAGATTATAAATGTGCATGGTTCTGAGGGAATTGAAACAAATTGATATTGTTAAAGCTAGAAAGGCATTGATTATTGTAAATGTTACAGAAAAATGACAAGCTTGTAACTAGGCATTTTAGTTATATAGTATATGTTTAAGTTAATTATTATAATAATTATTCTGACACCTTATTTCTGGTCCATAATGTATAGGATAGTTGATTTAAAAGTTATTAAATTTGTTATAAGTATAGACATGTTAACAGAGGATTTGGCGATTATACTCCAAAACTATTTTATGTTTGTTTAATTTTTACCTTAAATGTTTTGTAAATTTTCAGGTCAAATTTCTTTACAATCATGGTACATATTATTTTGTCATAGGAAATTATGAAAGTGTAGCATGTTTTATCAATTTTAAAAAAATAGTCTGCTCTTGCATTTTATAATAGTGCTAGTACATACTAGGTATCTCATTATAAAGAAAAGTCTTAAAATTAACAAATGTCAATTTTTCAATCCAAAAATGTTACTGAGCATTAATCTGTACTTTGATGATATGCACACATATTTCTAAACGGTGCATTCATGACATTTTAAGAAGAAAAAAAAAAAAAACAAAAAGCAAACTATTGTTAGATTCAGTCATTTTAATTGGCTATGCATTTTACTTTGCCAGTCTTCCTCCACAACACCTTTTATCAGCAGCCAGGGGGTACTTGCCTTTCATTGCCAGGAGTATGGATTCACCTCAGAAAGACATCACCAAATTGACAATAATTTTTAATGGCCAGATATGAATTGCTGTCTCTGTTCTATAAACAATAAAACAATAACTGAAACAGTCACACATGCAATAACTTACAGTCAACTTCAGAAATATTGGCACCCCTCAAGAAAGTGAGCAGAAACATTAATGTAATATAGCTAAACATAGAATGATTCTAATTTTACTCAAATGTTTCGAGAAATTGCTGACTAGTCATTTAATAAGAGCAATGTGTTTTATCTTCAAAATAGTGTATTTTATCGAAAAATATGCGGCAAAATTATTGGCATACTCAAAGAATACTATAAGTAAAAGTACAAGAATTTGTGGAAAAAATTTTACTTGATATTGCTTTTAGTGTGTAGTAATTTTATTGCTGTCTGTGACGATTTCCTGTTTTACAAGGGTATAAATAAGAGGTAACACACACATATAAACTTCTTTGTCACCCTTCAGCATGAATAAAACCATAAAGCTGTCAACTCAAATGAGACATAAATAGCAGCTGAGCTGCATAGATTTAGGTATGGCTACTAAAAACATTTCTTCAGTTGAAATTACTAGTAAGCACAATCAGGGCCATAGTAAATAAGTTTGAAAAGCATGGAGCTGTTGAAAATTTGCCAAGAATGTGATGTATCCACATATTGCCCCACAATTAACATACACACATACACACACACAGACACAGAGAGAGTGAGGAGAGTGTTGAGATAGGCAAAGATATGATATAATTAATTCCATTTAGTACCAGAACATTTTAGCTGAAAATCGGGTTGCCTCTGCCAGAAGGCAGAACCAGGGCTGTGACTAGGTCTTCCAACAAGACAGTGAACCAAAGCATACATCCAAATCTAGAAAGAAATGATTGCAGCAACACAAAATCATGGTTTTTTAATTGCCCGCTCAGTCTCTAGGCTTATGCCTAATTGAAAATCTGTGGTCTTAATTGAAGAGGGCAGTTCAGAAGAGAAAATCCAAGAATCTCAATGAGTTGGAAATGTTCTGCATAAAAAAGTGGTCCAAGATCCTTCCACAAGAGTTGTCCAGTATTGTTAAACACTACAAAAAGAGGCTGAGTGCTGCTATTCTCACCAGGGAAGGTTCCACCAAATACTGAATTTTGGGTTGCCAATATTTTTAGAATCTGTTTTTTTATGAAAATTTGTGTTACAAAGGGAGACTTTAATTTTGTTCCAAAAATCCATTTGACAATAAAAGCCTGAGCCCAAAATAATCTACATTACATGTGTGGTTCATTTCATATATTAATGAAAGGTGAAGAGTTCCAAAAATTCTGGATTTGACTATATATTCTTTAAGTACATGGACACTCATTTCATTATTTCACACTGCTGCTGGATTGATATTGAGTGTGTTTCAGTGAGAGAGAATATGTAGTGCACACATTGCATGCAGTCAAGTGGCAAGAACTGAGCAGATGTTATACATCCATCCATTCATCTTCCTTAACCCACTTATCCAGGGCAAGTTGGCAGGGCAGCTGGAACATATTCCAAAAACCATTGAATGCAAGGCAGCAGAAGGGTGCCAGTTCATTGTAGGGTGAACACACACTCACTAGGGCTACTTTTAGCAGCACCAGTCCACCTAAGCATGCAAGGTGTGCAAAATCTGGTCTCCTTCACTGCGAGACAGCAGTGCTGCCACTCTTTCTATGTTGGGATTTCTATTACACTCCTGTGTGCTCCTGCTCGCACTGAATAGGCTCACGCCTTCTGGTCCATGCTCTCATCGCAGCACTGCAGAAAAAAAGAAACGGACAATATATGTGACATTTTGAAGAAATCATTTTATGACCTGAATAGTACCAATCAGAAAACATCACGCTTCCCCCTCCCCCTCAGTACACAACCTTGGGTATATCTCATAAATATATACATACAAAGACAGATCAATAGGTAGATATGTATAGATAAATAGAATATATTATATATTGTATAGTACCTTTCCTTCCTGTCTGTCTGTCGATCTGTCTATCCATCCATCCACCCAACCAACCAACACCTCACACACATATACAAATATTATTTGAAAATGAACAGCGCCAGATCGGCTGTGAATTTATGCTGGTGCTGTTAGTTAGAGTCAGATCTTGGGAGGGTGAGAGTGTGAACGTGGCCGAGAGAATAAAACTGGGGAAAAAAAGCCAACTTTTATAAGTAAGTACCATAAATTTACACCCAGTGTCACATATATTTGTCTCTTTCTTTTTTTCTCTGTGCTGCATTGATATCATGCACCAGAAGGAGTGAGCTTATTCAGTGCGAGCAGGACCATTTGGGTGGCCGGTTGCTTGTGCTATAACAAGCTTGACCTGCCGGGATCAACGCACATGTACTGTGCAAGGCATGTACTGGGTCCACTGAGAAAAGAAGAGTGTTAATGGCTCACCTTGCAGAGGAACTTTGTTGTCGCATCTTACTAGAAAACGTGATGGAAAAAAAAAGGTCAAGTTTCACTTCCAAGACAGCAAACAGAGTCGGTGTCAGAAGCCCTTTCACTGTAATAGGAACCACAGCATAGGCAGATGTGTGTACATTGCAACAGGTACACATGTTGTAAATGTAAGAAAGGACGGTCCTTGCGTGTATGTGTGAACTGTTAACATTTGAATTTGATGATTGCATATAGCGCTAAACTGACCTCTCTGTACTATTCTTTCCTCTGCATGTCCTGGAGTACAAAAGAAACACCCCCATGCACCCAAAGTTGCACCCAATAAGAGTTTGTGTGTCAGCTTTTATCCATCCAGATCAGATAATGTTCAGTTCCATTGGCTCAAAACACCACTCACATTTACAGTTATTCCCAGTGTTAAAATTAAAAAAAAAAGAGCGTCAGATCCCAGAGATGGTAGGGGTGGGCATGGGTAGTATGTATCGTGAATGAGAAAATAAAATATAAAAAAAAAAAAAAACCCTAACCTTTATAAGTACTATAAGTGTACACCGGCTGTTACAGTTGCAAACTAAATACATGTGTTTATTGTGTATAAAATTAACAATAAGAGCAGCTCACTACTCAAAACGGTAAGTATTCAAGGTAGTCAGGATTGAACTGGGAGACTCTTGATTACAAGTCAGGAATTCTTACAGCTGCGCCTTGGAAACTGTTGTATCATCCTTGAAACTTTTGTGAAAGTGTTTATTTGATCTTTGGACTTCAGGCTTCACACATTATATAGTTTATGTCTAAATTTTGTCATTTATTACTGAAATATGAAAACGTTTCTGTTTTAACAATGTGTTTACAAGGATTATTGTAGAAACGGAATACGCATGAAATGCATGTATTCCAAATAATGATATATTTTTCCATTCTAAAACTCCAGCAATTCACTCCCAGATAATCAAGGTTGGAACTGGGAGAATATTGTACACTTTCTGCATTGGTGGGAGGATGGAATAGTAGGCTGCATGCTGCTTGTCTTACGCTGACAGAGAGTTGTGAAGGGATTTAAGGTGGGCCGGATTTACAAGTATTTTCGTAGGCTTTGATAATTCTATTGTTAACGGACAGACAATTATACAGCCGACCAATGACGATGAAGAAGTGTAGATAATACTACTTAAGGAATTCATAAATAAATTTTATCTGCTATTTTCTCTGAAAAGCAATACTTATGGTCCTATTTCTCCTAAAGGAATTGCTTTTATTTTTAGTCAATCTTTATTTAGAGATTATCTTCAAGAAGCATTACTTGACAAAGTATTTGAAACAGCCAGTCCATATAGTACATATAAAAGGGCCAGTATTCATTAAGGGTGTTTTAATTAAAAACAATAAATAACTGGGCCATAGACTGTTATTTTGGTTCTTTTCCACCTTTACCAATAGGGCAACAACCTATCAGCTATTCACATTAATTAATTGGCTTGTCACTGTCGGTAGCTTCTGAATGGTTTTGAAAAGTACATTCCCAAAATGTCCACTAGGTGGAACTGAAGGCTAATTCTCTTAATTTGGCTCTCTCTCTCTCTCTCTCTCTCTCTCTCTCTCTCTCTCTCTCTCCAATGTATTTCTTTTCTATTTTGAATCTGTCTGCTTTAACTTAATTTACATTTTAATCAAATTTATAAATTTGCTTGTTGATATTTGTTTCCTCCGTTTTTACCTAATAATTAGTGTATCTTTACATCCGTAAATAAGTATAAATTGTAAATTAGAAAGACTACTGCATTCTTTCATCTTGTGCTTTATGAAGATGTGTTTATTTTGTTTGTCAATTTGATAGCACAAAAATAATTTAAACTTTTGCTGTTTTTTTAATTAGTTTCCATATTTCAAATATTGTGAATATGTTTTAAGATCAGAATAGTAACTACTAGGGCAGATGTAACAGAATAGTTATTTGTTTTCTCTGATGCTTTATTTGAATAGAATTGTGATTTACTTTTTGCAGAACAATCTGTCTTATTTAGAAGATGCAAAATTAGAAGCTAAGGATTTTCTTTCGAAAATGAAGAAAATAGGTTTTTAAATTATTCTAAAAGGGCAAAAGCTAATTAATAGCAGTTATGTAGTTTTTTTTTTTATAATCTGTTCCTGTCAAACAAAGTAAATAAGGTTTTGTAATTGGAGAGTAAACTCTTCCTAGAAAATTTGATGGGTGGATATTTATTTTAATAATTTGTTATTGTTCATTTTATGTTTTTACAGGATATTGTACCAGTAGATGCATCATATGAAATTAAGGAGCTCTATGTATCTGAAAACAAGCTGGACTTAGCCAAGGCAGATGCAGAAACTTTACCAGCATTGCAGATTAACAAGGTACATATTTTCCATGTACACCTTATACTGAATAAATACTTATTTATTTAGACTTAATTCTTAAAAAGACATAATTACTAGGAACAGGCCCTTGAATGATGTTGAGACCTGGAGAAATATGTGATCCCAGGCTGAGAATGAGCTTAGCTTCTTTTGTTTGTTATTTTGAAAATCCATGAAAAAACACAGATTGGTGTGGCTATGATCAAGGCATGTGAAATTTTCCACAAAGGCTTTGTAAGATCTTTGATCTCAACAGCTCAAATGTGCACCCTAAAATGGTCTGCTCGCCATCTCCCTGTTTCACCCTACAGAGATATTTTAACACTTCCTACAATAAATGCATTAAAGACATTTAGACTGGCAAGAGTCCTGTTTAATATTGAATTTACTAGAGGGAACACATACAATGCTTATTTTTGTTCAAGTGACACAATAGCTCTGGTTACAACTCAAAGTGCCTGGTGAGTAATATGGCTCTCCTGTGTGAAGTAAGCTGCAAACAAGAAGTTTCTGTAGGTTAGGTGGAAGATTAGAAAAATGGCTTCTGTTTTTGTTTGATGGCATGTGGGTCCTTTGGGGGAGTGCTAGAGGATGAAAGGAGCCGCATAGGGTAGGTAACTGTGCAAGTCTGTTGGCTGTTAATAGACAGAGGTTTTAAGTCCTGGAAAGCAGATATAAATATAAATACTGATATCTAAAAATGGCAGAGTTGTGTTGGAAACATTCACTCTAAAAATGAGAGAGAGATGCATACTAGTAAAATCATTATCAAATTCCTGTAGCTGGCTTCCTGAGCAAGAAGGTAGCATCAATACATGTTTTATACAGGTCTTGTACAAAGACTAAGTAGGTAGAAAGAAAAAATGCTTTTCTGTTAAGATAGGGGCAATTAAGGAGGGAGAATCGAAATTAATTCAAGGAAGAAAGGAAGAGAGCACAAGTTAAAAAGTGAGACAAGAACAGTACAGGATGGTGTGTGCCTTATTTGGGTTACCATAGAAGAGAGCATAATAGAGAGAGAGTGCAATCCTGCTAAGAGGATAGGTTAAGATCTTCTGATCTGTTTTAAAATAGTAGTGGAGGCAGAAGGAGGCTCATCTCTCTTTAAAAGTGACTGACTGTTTTATGTTGAACTCATGCTGTTAATTGGATACTTTTAATTATTTTTATTCATGCAAAGACACTATTTTTATTGAAGCACTGTGGAAAGTTTAATTATTTGTTGTGGAATAAACACTTAACCCTTTTTTGCACTTGTCTGTCTCTTCACTTGTTACTGGTCTATCCTCAGTCTACAAACTACTGTATGCCCGTGTAATACTACATTTTTTCTTTATGTCACTGTATCTGGACAATACTGTTATGAGTTTTATTCACATGTGCATGTTAACTGTGGCACACAGAGGCTCAGCAGTTAGAATTGCTGACCAAGCATTGGATTAGATAGCCAAAGACAACTGGAGGCTTGTATAGTCAGCTTAAACACAGGTTAGGGTATTTCTGTCCTCTATAAGCACAAACCTTCTTTCCTTCTTGGGAGAATGAGAATCGACATGTAAGCACTATGATATTTCTGTATTTTGTGGGAGAGGAATTCAGCCCTTGTTTGGAAACGAGAAGACCAGCAAATGAAGCAAGAACCATATAAAAGGTCTGGACAGTGGCCAGACCCTTGGAACCAACAATAGGTGTTGGAAACCCTCCCAGCGTAGGGACGGAAAAAATGGCTGACTGTGTTGATCCAGATTCCCACCTGGATAAAGTCTGTCCATATGCCTCCTCGTCTGTAACTGCGTAAAACGTCAGTAAATGTAAGCTAAAAGATATTTTGTCTCATGTGATTCTTGTACCGCCGTAATCACTATGGGAGGGATATCGCCTTTTCTGGTATATTATGATATTGTTTAATTATTTAATAAGCCACAATATTAAAAGAACACATTTCCAAGAGAGCTAATGCCTCTGCAGGAAACAGCCCGACCATGGGACTGTGCCATGGGTCGCTTGCATGGAGCATAACATGTTTTAAGTATGTTTCTCTGGAATATAGTGTTTATATTGGAGTAGTGTTTCTCAACCTTTTTGGCCTTGGAACCCAGTTTTACTCGAAGTTCTTTGACGACATATAGACAGCATTTGAAGAGTTGGGTGAGGTAGAGGGGTTGGTTATTTGGGATTTCCATCACTGTTGATTGCTTTTCCAAACCAAGAATGTCTCGCAGCAACTCGGTACTCAGCCAACCTCTACAGGTGTTTTTTCCCAACCCAGGGACTGCCACTCGTAACCCAGTGGTGGTAACCTGCATCCAAATACAGTTTTTTAGAAACATTTACTTAGAATATATTTAGACATGCTGCATTTACATAAGACACTTTTCCTATGTTTATTTTAATGTGGAGCCTTTTCATGGAAATGTTTTGCCAACCCCTTAAAAAATAATCTTCCTTTCTATCTTTCTATACCCCCACATTCCCAGAAAAACTTACAAAACTTACTTACAGCTGTTTTGCTTATCATTACTTATTATTGTTATATTTGATAAATCTGTGAGGTGATATTCGGGTAGCTGGACAGTGGTGGTGTGATGCACTTAGCTAAGCATGCACTTCATTTTACAGTGTACAGCAAATATGGCAATAAATTTTACATGAACCGATTATACTACATTAATTTTCATGCTCAATAGTTTCTAGTATTTACCTTTAGGCTGGTAGTAGTAGTAGTGGTGGTGTAATGGTGTGGGCAACATTTCTTGCCATACTTTGGGACCATTAATACCAATCGGTCATACTCTTAACTTGAATGCTACACCCTATTGCAGTATTCTTGCTGACCATGTGCATCCCTATGTGGCCACAATTTACCCATCTTCTAATGGTTACATCCAGCATGATAATGCACCATGTCACACATCAAAAGTTGTCTCAAACTGGTTTCATGAACATTTCAAGGAGTTCAGTGTTTATAATTGGCCTTCCTAGTCACTGGATCCAACTCCAATAGAATATCTCTGGATCATGGTATGGCCTCTTGCAGGATTATTGCGCAGGGTAAAAAGCTGCAGAAACTTCATGATGCAGTTATATCAATATGGACCGAAATCTCCAAGGAATGTTTAAAACAACTTGTGAAATCCACACCATTTGCAGTTAAGGCTGTCTTTAGAGCAAAAGGAGGCCTTAACCCTGGTAGTGTTTGTGTATTGTGGCCACCAGGGGGCGCTCCAGCTCCCCAAACACCCGACACACAGTTTTTGATACACATTCATACAAGACAAAGACCTTTATTTGGTGTGAAAGTCTTCACCACAGACACAAATACAGTTAAGGAAAACAAAATTTTCTTTCTTTCTTTCTTTCTTTCTTTCTTTCTTTCTTTCTTTCTTTCTTTCTTTCTTTCTTTCTTTCTTTCTTTCTTTCTTTCTTTCTTTCTTTCTTTCTTTCTTTCTTTCTTTCTTTCTTTCTTTCTTTCTTTCTTTCTTTCTTTCTTTCTTTCTTTGCAGGAAGCTCTTTTTATGTTATCCACGAAAGTACTTCTGGTGTTCCAAAGGCTTGGCCCTTGAGTACTTTTGGGTAAAAATGGAGATCTACAGAGTAGGACTGTCTAGTCCTTTCTGTGTCCACAGAACCCAGCAGTGCTGATCCAACAAATTCCAGTTCCCATGATTGCCTGTGGGAATCCATGGTGCTGCAGCAACCCGGGGAGCTGCCATCTAGTGATCTGGATGAGATGATGTCCTGTATTCATAAACCTCGCCACTCCCTTCCATTCTGAGGGCGTCCGAGCCGTTCCTCACAATATGTGTAATTTTATTGCACCATCATGGATAACCTCTGCTTTAGTTGGAACCTAGTGTCTTTTTATTGATGCAACACCATGATGAGGTATGCTACTGTCAGCCTCTTTTGACACTCTCATCATTCATGCTTCCAGGCTAAATGAATGCTTCCACAGTTTGAGAAGTAAGATATATATTTAAAACATAATTTTATGAGGCAGATTGCTCAGATGCTCCATATGTTTGCCATGTGTACTGTTAACTTATTTAAAAACAAAAAGCCCTTTGTGCTAGAAAAAAAAAACATAAAATCAGACAATTGGTCAAGGGACTGAAAAGTTTTGCAATACACTATATGTATGCATGTAGATTTTTATTTTTACTTTGTCTTGCCAGACAGGATGACCCAGAACCATGAGATCATTACCAAAACCTTCATAAAATTCTTACCTATGGCTCAGAGTCATCTCTTTGTGAAGTGTGCAAACTGTTAGGCCTAGACTTTTTTATAAAGGAGCAATCAGAGCTTTGTTTATATATGCTGACATATATATCTGGGATACCCAGAGAGCTCAAGTCTTTATGCACAGGGCCATTTCATTAAACTTAAGACAAATTAATCATTTCATATTTTTCAGTTTGAAATTCAGATATTTTCTACTGATCATTTTTGCTATTTTTCATTTAACGTACAGTTTCAAATTTAAATCTAAGATAGGCCCAAGGTGCAGTAGAATATGTGTTGTTTTTGAAAGGCTATTTTTATTAATATTAGTATTTTCCTCCTTTTTCTAGGTTGATATGCAATGGGTGCAGGTTCTGGCAGAAGGATGGGCCACCCCATTGAATGGTTTTATGAGGGAGCGAGAATATCTTCAGTGCCTCCACTTCAATTGCCTTTTGGATGGTAATATCTTAAACTCAGGCTTTTTCTTTTTTTAAATGTTGTGCAATTAAAAATCTGATTGTTTTCTATTTTATGTAAAGGATCATTTGTTATCATAAAATCTTGAGAGTACTAACAAATATGTTAATTATTTCATTTATTCTGAGCCATTATTTATAAGGAAATATTGGTACATAAAACTAGAGCTACATAAACCTATTGGTCTTTTAGATGCATTTTATGTTGCCTCTGAAAGTTATAGTTTTGACAGTTGCCTTATGAAACAGTCTGTTTAGTTACAGTGTCTCATTGAATTTATTTTTATTTTAAGGGATGAAGCACTATAAAATTGGTTTTAATGGACCAAAATAATGTCTACCCTCTTTGAAATCTAAGATTTTTACATTACACAGGTATAACTAAAAATCATAGTTCTCACAGAGTCTTAAAATTATGGGAATCTTACTTCAAGTGATAATGATATTTAACAGATTATACTTTGTTTTCTAATTTATGCACTAACAAGAACAGACCATCTTTGAAAGTGGCAAGGGTAAATTATGCTAGAGAAAGTTATAGAGCTAGGTGCTGATAAACTAGTGTGATTGATTGATTAGTATCAATCAAGGAGTGTTACCACCTCTAGATAAAAGGAAAACGTTTTGAAGTTTGGTTTGAAATGTTTAAGTTTGTGGTAAAAGGACCAAATCCATATGTAAAGAACAGCCACTGTGGCTGTTAATCAGCCTGGGAAAAATTGCAAGGCCATTTCCAAATAATTTGAGGTCCATCTTTCTACAATGAGGATAATTTACAAATGGAGATACATTCAAAACCATTGCTAGTCTTCTAAGAGTTGTTGTCGCAGCAAATTCACCCAAAGATAAGACTGTATGAGGCTCTATGAAAGTGTGAAATATCCATAGGCTACATTCTTTGTCAATCTGGTAAATGAAACGGCAGAAGATAATTTGTGAACTCAAGCAAAAAAAAAAACTATTTAAAATAATATACATGAATGTGTATTAGCATCTCTTTAAGATACTGTACAGTGCTAGAGGATAAAAGAAAGCTTGATTTGAAGTATACAATGACATTGAAAAAACTTTGTTAACACAATTGGTGGGGTCCTTGCCCTGCTCAGGGATCAGGATCATGGTTGGGTTTATTTCAGGATTCATCTTGCTTGAAGAGATGGCATCAGCCCTTATGGGACAGCATGTTTTTCCAAAAAGTAAAGTAAATCTCTGGTAGCAAACTGTCAAGACCTGTATAAACGGTGCATACACACAAAAATCTTGAGTATACCCTACATAAAGCCATGCACATTTTCATGGTAGGGTTTCCACCTTGCGTACGCACTTTTCTGCTCAGGTTTTCAAACTGGCGGCTCCTAGCGTCAAAGCAGTGCTGCTGTTTCTGTGGTCTACTTTTCTTTTTTAGATTCACATCTATGATGCAGGTTTTATTAAATACACCGAGATTAATTGCATATTGTTTGCAAATTTTATTCACTTGATTGTAATGATTCTGTACAAATATAATGGTGCACAGAATGGCCAAACTATTCCAACTACCATGGCTGCTTTAGCATTGTTAGAAGACATCACAAATAGAAGAATCAGAAGGTATTACGTATTTACAGATGTTGACAGTTTGCTTCTAAGTATATTTCAATTTCCAATATCCAGTCTCTTGGAGTTGTGTGCTGAACTGGTGCCATCTTTACAAAGGCGGACTTTGAGAAATTGTGCTCTACCTGATCTATTGCAGGTTCTGTCCACTGTCAGGTTTTTTAGCTGCAGAAAGTTTTCAATGTAAACTTGCTGACCGATGGGATATTTCACAATCATCACTGAGTCGTGCCATTCCAGCTGTATAAGATGGTATTATCTACTTGTCATTCAGATAAATAAAATTTCCTTGCACTGTGGTTGAACTAGCAAACAAAAACGCAATTTGCAGCAACGTCCAGCTTTCCAAATGTAATTGGAGTGGTCAACTGTACGCACATTGCTATTGCAGTGACGCCAGAAAAGTTGCATCAACCAGGGGTGAATCATCAAAAATAATGTCGGCTCATTCATCATATATAGCTGGAACCTATAAAAGTGGCAGCTCCACACAGTTGCAGGAGCTTTTTACAACTAGTGTGGCAAAAGGCAAGCAGTCCTTTTAAGGATAGTGAGTCACCTCAAAGTAAAGAGCAGAGAATCAGTCTATTGTGATGCTTGGTGCTGTCACTATGCTATAAAGGCACCTTCACAGAATGAATTTGCTCATTGAAATAGAAAGCATTTCCACTCTATTAATGTGCTCCTCTATAATGTACAGAAAGTGTGTAGCAGTGTGCAAGCATGTACCTGAACAGATGGTCTATGATGAACCTGACCATGACCCATCAAATGATCAGCTAGATCATACAGCATTACAACTTTATTTGAATGTAATTAGCTAAATGTAAAAATAAATAATCAGATGCAGCATTTATTTTTTTTTCCAAGTCATTTAATTTGTGGTCAATATCACATAGTATAGCCCTAGCCCTAGTTCATTGGCCACATGTCTTACGGCGTCCACTATTGCATTTTGTGACTCCAGAACAGCTTGTCAGCACACAGCCAGTTGCCATTCCAGTGGCTTCCAAGGCAGAGGTGTATGTGCAGCCAGCGGCCAAAGACGTACTCGGCACAGCAGCATTTCTCACTCGCTCTCGTCATGTTGCACACTCTCTAATATGACATGCAAACTTATTAATCCAATGAGTGCCCCCTCACTGGCAGGTGCACCTTTTTTTAACACAATTGAGGAAATAGTAGTGAGGTTATAGTCAAGCAGCGAGCAACAAAAGTAGAGAGAACACATACCTTAGGGAAGCTGAGATACTGACTTGTGTAGTGTGTATGTTTAGACTAAGAAAAAAGTGTCAGAACATTTTCATAGTAAAGTCACAATATGGTGAGTATAATTAACAACGGTTATGATTATTTGTAACAGTTATTGATGTCAGTGAGCACATGCTACTTTAACTTTTTCCAAATGATGGTGTTACTTGTAGTTTGGATACTTATTCTGCCTACAGGCACACTAGTAGGTATATTATTCAACATTTTAGTTTTTGTAAAAGTTTTTAACACATGTTTAAAACCAAAGAGCTAATTATGCTCTACGTTTTTTTTTTCTTCTTTTATCCTCTTGGTTCCTAATGGAGTAGTGACATCACTTCTGTGTCGCTTCAGTCTGTCTTTTTCAGAGTAGTATAATCCAAAAGAGTGATCAGTATTTGTAAGATGGTCAACTTATTTTTGCCATTTGCTGGTGAAGTAAGCGCAGTGAATGTAAAATAAGAATGTTGAGTAAATAAGTCATAAATAGCCAAATAACATTTATCTCATCCACCATTCATATTTCTTTTTACTTTATTCTTTTTATATAGTAAATTTACATAGCCAAAAACAAATAGAAGCAGGCTGAATCAAGATACTTTATTAGCCACTTTGTGCCTGCCCTACACCAAGTGAGCCAAAGTGAAAGAGAGCACACATCCACAGCTAGTGGGCAGAAACAAAAAAAGGAGATTGTAATACCAAACAGGAGAACAGATGGTGCACGTCTTAAACTCCAGTTCTTTAACCACCAAACATCTACATTAGTCTTAAAAAGTCTACATTACAGAGACATTGTGTCATACTAGCAGAACTTCTAGAGGAATACAGCACGCTTTCCATGTAAAATTTAATTACAGTACTTACAAGAATTCACCAAGAATAAGATGGACATTAAATGTGCCTATTTTGAGTTGCTGTAATTTGACATTAATAAATTCAGATTTATGTGCAAATGTTTAAACACTTTTGATTCTTTTATATCAAACGTTTAACAAATTTCTTGGACTTTAATATATCTGGCTGGAATATTATTTTCTTGTTTCTGATCTGTGCCAATGCTTTACACTTTTACTTCAATGAAGAAGACGGAATTACCTGTAAACTGTAATAAATCTTATGTTATTGTTATTTCACAGGGTTCACATGTGTTTTATCTTTCTCTGTGACAGGGCTTCTTTAAGGCTTGTTTTGGATCTTAGCTGTAGCACATGGCCAAATATCCATGCCAATTAGACATGCAGTGCTGTGCTACCAGTGCACAGGGATCAGTTTTATATATCTGGTGGCAGTATTCAGAATATTCTCTTTCTGATCAAATAATGTGCCCCTCTTATAAAAAAATACTGCAAGTTTTTTTTTAATACATGCAGGGTGGGAAGATTGGCATAATGATTGGGTTGTGACATCACATGTGCAAGAAGCAGCTGAGCAATGATCTCACATTACCCAAACATGAAAGTTCTGTGCATGGCTGCTACAGCTCTGTGCCTCATAAAGCACCATAGGGTGTTAGAAAAAAATTCAGCTTTGCCAGGTGCAAGGTGAATTTAAAGAAATATATTCAACAGATGAGGTTCCCAGCAAATGGAGTGTGTGTGTGTATGTATGTAAACATGATAACTTCAGTACACTTTCACTCAGGACAACCAAATTTTGCATACAAGTATTAGGTACAAAACATAGATTTTGATATATTCAAGTTTATTTTTATAATAATTGTTCAATATATTATTAATTTAATTTGTTGATGATGGTTTTTTAATGTACATAATTAAAAATATAATCATTGTCTTGCGTTTTACTCCTCAGATGTCCATTTCCATATCTGAATATACAAGAAAGTCTACAAGTATATGAAAATGTTTTTTTCTTTTTCTTTTTAGTCACTTTTATTGCTTATGGGTTTGTGCACAGATAGCTTTGATAGCCTTGTATTTTTTATTCTGTTAAATACACCTTGTGATGTTCCAGAGTCGTATATGACCAAATTATTTATTTTAATTCAAAAGGTAAACCAATTTATTGCTAATATTGTGTATTTTTTGATTTTATGCACTTTGAAATGTGCCTAGGTCAGATATTACCAAAATATTTTTTTTATTTGAAAAGTGGAAAAAAGTATTGTTACTACCTCAGATTCTGTTCAATTATATCTTATTGTTTTTTTATGCATTTTCATATGCCTGTGTGAGATGTGACCAAATTTAAAAGAGAAACAATGAATAAACATTACTTGTTTATTCAATACATTTGTGTTGATTTAAAATTTATTACCTGCTGCTCACTGGCCACTGACTATGGCACAGATTAATTTCTTGATTTGAAAATCGGGCCCAACTGAATTTGTAATTGAATGGCCTGTTTTAGGGAATTTCTAGAGCATTCAGTACGTAGTAGATTTCCACCCCCTTCATCCAAAGAAATAATTGGAGTGTTGTCTTCTTGAAAAATGGTCTAGTGTCTCAGTATATATAGTTCAGAACTTGTATGATGGCTTTCCAAAAAAATACTGAGGCTGTTTTGAATACAAAGTTCTTGATATTAATATATTGTTGGATGTTTTTTATTTTGTTTACCCACTTTGTAGGCTAATGCTGTATTCCTTACATCAAGTCAAGTTGCTTTTTTTGTCATTTCAGCCATATACAGTTAGCACAGTACATAGTGAAATGAAACAAGATTCCTCCAGGTCTACAGAAAAAGCTACACATTTCAACGTAAAGTACATAAATGCAGGCATATGCAAACATTGCAGGACACTGCAAAGACAGACAATGATACCAATGAAGACAGTGCAGCACTGACAAGTACACATTTATGATATCTAAGGGTACAAAATAAATACCAGATTGTGCCAAAATGTGACAACATCTTAATAGAAGGACAGAAGTAAACATGACACTGGAAGTCGGAAGAAGGTAACAGTATAATAATAAATATAAGGAAACATGATCTAGTTGAGTGGGAATGTGTCTGTGTGCTGTAAGTCTAGTTCCTAAGTGTTTTTAAGAGTCTAATGGCTTGAGGGAAGAAACTATTACACATTTTGATAGTGAAGGCCAGAATGCTGCGGTACCTTTTTCTGACATCAGTGGGGTTAATAGTTTGTGAGGGGATATGTCAGGTCCTCCACAGTGCTGTTGGCCTTTCAGATACAATGTGTGATGTACATGTCCATGATTGAGGGAAGAGAGATTCTCAGCTGTTCTCATTATCCGCTGCAGGGTCTTGCAATCCATGACAGTGCAATTCCCTAATCAAACAGTGATGCTGCTGCACTGGATGCTTTAAATAGTCGTCCTATGGAAGGTGGGCTTTTCTCAGCTTTTGCAGGAAATAAAGAGACTGCTGGGCTTTCTTGGCTGTGGAGCTGGTGTTGAGGGACCAGGTGAGGTTCTCTGTCAGGTGAACACCAAGGAATTTGATGCTCCTGACAATCTCTTATTGACTTTGGTACTTGTCACCCTAGATATTTTTTTTAATACAGTTAACAGACTTTGTCAACCTGCTGGTAAAAATCCATATTTCTCTGTTGAGCACTGTAACCTATTTTTGGACTATTTTCAGTCAAAAATTATGACCATATATCAAAGTTTCCCTACTAATCATTCCTCATCTCTGTCGACTGATCATACTTCTAAATCTACAGTTTATTTATCTAAATTTAACCCCACTACACCAACCTATATTGCTGAAGTAGTATCTAAATTAAATCAAGCTTCCTGCCCCCTAGATCCTGCACCTACTTTACTGATTAAGGCTTGCACTGACAAACTTTCTGCCCCTATTTCTCAATTTATCAACTGTAGTTTCCGCACCTCTGTTGTTCCAAGTGATTTAAAAACTGCTGCTGTTTTGAAAAAGAAAAAACCTGGCTCAGATCCCTTACAGCTAAAATTTTGCCGCCCAATTTCTAATCTTCCATTTATAACTAAGATCTTAGAAAAGGTTGTTGCTGCTCAACTCAATGATTATTTAAATTTACATAACCTGCTTGATCTGGATTCAGAGCCCTACATAGCACTGAAACTGCTTTACTTAAGGTAGACGATGACTTACTTGTAACCGCAGATTCTGGGATGGCCGCTATTGTAGTTCTTCTTGACTGGAGCGCAGCATTTGATACAGTTAACCATGACATTTTACTGTCCTGACTTTCAGCTATTGGTATCTCTGGCGCCACTCTTTCTTGGTTCACATCACACCTCAGTGATCGCCAGTATTACGTCTTCATTATGGAATCCAAATCTGCCACTACTTCATTCACACAAGGTATCCCTCAAGGGTCAGTTCTCGGTCCAATCTTCTTCAACATCTATATGCTCCCATTGAGCTTCCACTGCTATGCCGATGACACACAACTTTATGTAAGCATGGATGGAACTGCAACATCTTCACCTGTTGCACTGACTGATTGCATTCAGGAAATCAATCATTGAATGACAAATCATTTTTTACAACTCAATCCTGATCAAACAGAAATCTTATTGATTGGCACCAAATCTGTCCCCTCTACCCTTAATGGGCTAAAAATTGACATTGATGGGATCCTGGTTTAACCCTCAACATCAGTCCGTAATTTGGGTGTCATCTTTGATCAGCTTCTTACTTTTCAATCACACATCAGCTCAATAGTGCATACAGCCTTTTTTCATCTTCGCAACATTGCTCATCTGCATTCTTTCCTCAGTGTGAAAGATACTGAGTCACTCATTCACGCTTTCATCACTACCCATCTGGACTATTGCAATGCTTTGTTTGATGGCCTCCCAACTAAATATATCAACAGATTACAATATGTTCAGAATTCTGCTGCTCGTTTACTTACACACATTAAAAATCTGCTCACATCACTCCTGTCCTCTATGAGTTACATTGGTTAGCAGTTTCTTCAAGAATCAAATATAAAATTATCCTTCTCACTTTTAAAGCCCTTCATGGTTTAGCCCCTCATTATCTGTCTGAGCTGCTGCTTCCTTACACTCTTGCCCGTGCATTACGATCATTGGACGCGAAGTTACTCGCTGTACCTAAATACAGGTTAATAACTATGGGTGGGAGAGCTTTCAGAGTGATAGCCCCTACAATTTGGAATTCTCTCCCTCTCAGCCTTCTATTAGAAAAATCTATTATTAATTGAACACCAAGAATTAATTTGCCACTGCTATTGAGAAATGTTTGTGAATAACACGTTAATGGCTACATAAAAATGACAAAAGATTCATATCCTGTAGTCAAATCATCACGTTAAAAGCTTCTAACTTGAAAAAAGCTTTACATATTGATTTGTAATATGGTCTGAGATGTTCTTAAATTTAGTGTGTTCAGTTTTGGCTGTGTGGGAAATCGCAGTAAAGGGTTGATGGCTTGTACGACCACTTTCCCATGGTTCATGCCTTACTATGTACTGTATATCTTCCCTGCCTGGTTTTGTATTTACATTAATAGTGTTCATTGTAGAAAGATGAAGCATACTTGCAAACATTCAAAAATATATAATGGGTCTTAATAGGTATATATTTATTTCTTCATTATTATTCATTTTTGATTATGTATACAGTACATATTTCCTTTAAAAAGAATTCTGCTAAAATCCTGAAAATACATGCTTATAGGGCGGCACGGTGGCGCAGTTGTAGCGCTGCTGCCTCACAGTTAGGGGACCTGGGTTCGCTTCCCGGGTCTTCCCTGCGTGGAGTTTGCATGTTCTCCCCGTGTCTACGTGGGTTTCCTCCGGGTGCTCCAATTTCCTCCCACAGTCCAAAGACATGCCGGTTAGGTGGATTGGCGATTCTAAATTGGCCCTAGTGTGTGGGTGTGTTTGTGTGTGTCCTGCGGTGGGTTGGCACCCTGCCCAGGTTTGGTTCCTGCCTTGTGCCCTGTGTTGGCTGGGATTGGCTCCAGCAGACCCCCGTGACCCTATGTTCGGATTCAGCGGGTTGGAAAATGGATGGATATATACATGCTTATAGGTTCAATATTCTGAATAATACTAATATTACTTACAAAAATAAATTGTTTGCTTAGATGTGTTATTTTTAAGTGTTGACAATGTTATTCCAAGTGTGGATTTCATTTGTGTTTTTTATTCAACAGGGGGAATCATTAACTTGTCTGTGCCAATAGTTTTGGCTGTGAGCAGGGATGATAAAGAAAGACTGGATGGCTTTACTGCTTTTGCTCTTGTCTATGAAGGATGCCGAGTGGCTATTCTACGCAACCCTGAATTTTATGAACACAGAAAGGAGGAGCGATGTGCGAGGCAGTGGGGAACAACTTGCAAGGAACACCCATACATCAAGGTAACATCTGAAACTTTTTAAATTTCTGTGTGATGAATAATATTTTATCAGTGTTGATTTGATGAGGTTACAGAAGCTTTATGCACTCCAGCTGGGCAAGGTTTTATTTTATCTTTACAAAGTAAATGTAATCTCTTTATCTTTGTTTAGTTGCATATGTATTTCATTACCCTTCCCCCTACTTATTTTTTTAACTGGATTTTATTTTTAAAGTTAAGTCCTGGTATTTTTTTTTTATTTTTTTTAAAGCTTGGATCTTTTCAGAATCTTCATTTTTTTCATCTCAATGATTCCAGCTGCCACTGAAGGTGTTTCTTGACTTTGAAGCATGTGTTTGTATGTATGTGTATAACTCTTTTCTTAATTGGTGACCAGTTTTTGCTGCTAATTAACTATTTCCCTTTATTTTAATTGACTTTTCTTGAGACTCCGACCGCTGAATTGATTCTTTTTTCCTTAAACGGCACCTAAACATAAATTTTATGTGAAGTGAACCAACAGATGAACAACTCAGTTTGGGGCCTCAAACTCCAACCAACTTCATTCAGTTTCTTAATTTGAAGCCAATTCTCGTTGCTAATTAAACCTGTTTAATTCCATGGCGCTCATTCTGCCATGAGACATTTCCAAAACTGTTTATTTTCTTTTTTAAGAGCACTGTCAAAATGTTTTGTAGACCTGAGCAGATCAACATTACTAAGGCCTTCACCTTCCTTTATTTTCAGTTATTGTGTGATAGACGTAGGTTGTTGTTTATGTGTTGGTACATTTTGTGTCTTAATATTGTTTTGTTGCTAATTACGGAAACAAGAAATAATTAAGGGGCCTGAGTCTTAAGTTGTGCATCAATTAAAATTAAGGCAAAGAGTTAATTTGCAGCAAAATCTGGTCACTAATTAAGAAAAGGGTTAGAATGAAAACCTGAAGCCATAGTAGCTCCCCAGGCCTGGAGTTGGAGACCCCTGCTCTATAACTTAACCCAGTCAACTAAAAAAGGGAAATCATGGAAGCTCACAGCAGTCTTTAGTATCGCACGCATTAGATGCAGATTACTTCTCCCCTGAAATGTAAATCTCTGTTAAATTGCTAGAACAGCTTCATTATCACTCGCACCCAACAAGTTCACATGACACCTTGGGGTGGTGTTTGTTGTCCAGATATCTTACAGGGACCATGTTGCTATGGTCTCTCTGTCTTGCAGATTTACTCAATACCATATCTGCAAGGTCATACCATATCTGACAGAGTATTCAGTACAACTCTTTGGTCTTGTCTTGTCTGGAATACTGCAGCTCTCTGCTGTCAGGAGTGCCTAAATGTTTTACCAAGCTTCTGCAGATAACTGGTGTTTAACCACCTGAGGAAGTTGCATATCATTCTTTGATCTGTGTATTAAGTTCAAATTCCTGATGCTTGCCTACAGTGTAGTCAGTGGGTTGACATCTATATTTACAAGGAGATGCTTGTGAGGTCCTATGCTCCTTCTCCACCACTCAGGGCTGCTGATGAACAGCATCTTGTGAGGTCAGCAATGTGTGGCATCACATCTCACCCCAGATTCTTTATTTGTATCTCTGTTTATAACTGAAGCAGGGAACTGCTTATTAATTTATGTGAAAGAGGATTTTGGGGCTCCCTGTCATTGTAGCTAATGATTGGTAGGTACCTGGATTTGACAAGCAGCAGAGCAGGTGGAAAATGTCAGAAGAAAGTACAAAGTATTTTTGCATATCTACTTTAATTAAATATGGAAAGTTATTAGATATTAAACTAAAGTTTACGTTCACTGCCAAGCTCTAAAGTGGATGTGTGAGCTTAGAAATATTTGTTGCTGTTCTGGTAAAGTCAAATCTGGTTGAAGCTAGTGCCTCCCTGAGAGATGCTAGTTGCTCTCAGATCTTTGCTAAATGGAGAATGTTTTTAGTCCCACAATGTTCCTTAAACATTTATTTGGTATTGTAATATGCTTTTATTGGTCATTGCCACTGCCTTATGTTCAAGAATAAATATTTGCAAAATATTGTGTACCGTGTGCAAAAAAACAGTACATGTTCTATCAAATATTTTCATTTTCCATATGAAAAACCTTACACTTCTGGTAAACATGCATGCTAAAGAAATGTAACGCACTGTTTGAAGCCACCTATCTTGGAAGCAAACCTATTTGAGTACATTTATTGTTACTTCCTTCTGTTTGGTATAAAGTTGTGAGAGTTGGCATCCAACTCCAGAAGATGTTCAGAACAGTGTGCAACAGTCCTGGAGATACATTCCATATTGAAAGATGCCTACATCTTGATAAGGTCACTGTAATCTTAGTTTTCATAATTTGTAAACTATATCAGAGTGCCTGCATTTCATTGTGGTCCTTTTCCTCTCACCTTTGCATGTAAACCCTTTTTTTTTTTTTTTTTTGCAGCTATCTTTAATTCTAAATGATATATTACATTTGCGAGCTTATAGAACTTTTCATCAATCAACTGTTGTATTATAATAAAAGTGGGCCAATTGAAAGAAAACACTATACAGGTAGTCCCCAGGTTATGGACATACGACTTACGAACGAGGCCACAGCTGCGATGCATGTGCCTCAGTAACTGCCGCTCCGTCATCTTCGGCCTGGGGATGCTGCAAGAGGTGGCTGGGGGCGATTTCACTGCTCGGCCAGTGTAGTGTCCCTCGGGTGGCTCCCGCCAGTAAGTGGTGACCCGTGGTCCATAGTCCCCGGAGCCACAGCTATCGCTCGTGTGCAGGACAATGGTTCGCTGCCCGCCCACTACGCTGCCGCAGCTACTGCTCCTGACTGGACGCAGGCTGGATGGAGTGGAGGAAGGCATTTCACTGCCTGCCCAGCGCACACGGCTGGTAATGCTGCAAGCGCTGACCCGGTTGTGGCTGAACGGAGGCCATTGAGGGTGAACGAGGTGGTAGGGATAGCATTGTAGTGTGCCTCGGATGGCTGCCTGTTGAATTAGGGTTGGGAGATTCACTACCTGCCTTTGGCTGCTCCGTGTTCGTTCTCGGTGGGCGGACGCTGCAGGCAGCATACTGTAGTGGAGGTGACTGTGTGGTGGGCGAGTGATGAGTCCCCCCTCGCCGCCCCAAGTCATTCTCAATAGCAAGCCTGCTTGTACTGTTAAGCACATAGCAGGAAGTTGTCTCTTGTCAGTACATCAGACGTGTTCACGGGTGCCTTCCTGCTGTGATAGCGTGGACAGTGCTGTGCAGAAGAGCTCATCTTAACCTTTTGTCTTCACCCTTCAAGAATGTCTCTGAAACACAAATCTGATGCAAGTGCTGGTGATACAGTAAAGAAGAGAACAACCATCACCATGGAAAATAAAGTAGAAATAATAAAAGGGTCAGAGAGGCCTCAAGCTCCATCATTCATTGGCAGAGCACTTGGTTACAGTCGGTCAACAATAGCATTTATTAAAATAATGTACCTATTCTGACTTACATACAAATTCAACTTAAGTACAAACCTACAGTCCCTATCTCGTACATAACCCGGGGACTGCCTGTATATAGATATTCCTTAATTTAAATAAATATTTGATGTTTATAATTTTGTTGAATTTTGGCCGAGCTCTAAAGCCTAGTGTGTCGCTAATAATGTTGAACTCTCCATTTCACTTTCATATCTTGCTCCAGCAATAGGAGACATGGAAAGATTTAGAATTGAACAATCAAGAAAACGGGAACAATTATAAAACTGCAGGATCTTACACTGTAAAAAAACTACAGTCATTTATTTGTTCTGAGATTTTTAAGAGTGATTTACTTATTAAGTATTTGATGTAAAGTTATTAATTATAGTATTATATTAAATATGCTGAAATATGTATATTTCTGCAGCTCAGTAGCATAGCACTGCGCACTGTAGCACTGCAACAATTAATTTTGAAATAAGGTTATATCAAGTTGAATTATATTAATAAAGTTACACACTTACCAACATTCTTTACTTTTAAGAAACTACTTAAGGCAGATAAGGTAGTCAAGTATGACAAAAATGAGTGGGTTAAATGCTGGGACAAGATTTATGACACCTTTTACACAAAGATAGACTTCCTCGCTCCCTATATTTCAACATATTTCTCCATTACATGTTCTTGGTGCACAATACTTAAGTTATATGATCTAGTATTTTAAGGCTCGTGTCCCAAGTTTTTCAATTTTGTGGCCAATAAAAAAGACACAAGCAGTGCACTTTTTTCACATTTTGTTATGTTACAGCCTTATTCCAAAATGGATTAAATTACTTTTTTTCCTCAGAATTCTACACACAACACCCCATAATAACAACGTGAAAAAAGTTTACTTGAGGATTTTGCAAATTTATTAAAATTAAAAAAATTTAAAGAACATGTACATAAGTATTCATAGCCTTTGCCATGAAGCTCAAAATTGAGCTCAGGTGCATCTTGTTTCCCCTGATCATCCTTGAAATGTTTCTGCAGCTTAAGTGGATTCCACCTGTGGTAAATTTCTAAACAATCAAGAAAACGGGAACAATTATAAAACTGTATTGTACCTTATTTTTTTCTATTTTTTTTTCCAACCCCTAAATAAATATTGAAACCAGGATAAATGGGGAGGGTTGGCGTTAGCAAAGGCATTTGGCCATGAAAATCATTCCAAAACCTATAAAGCATTGGCCCCCACATAGAAGTGAAAAAGATGAAGAGGAAGAAAAAAGATTGAAATATCCTTATTTCAAATTTAGGAAATGTCCTTAATTTGAAGATACCTACTGCCTTAGATATATAATCCTCCCAAATTTCAGAACTATGTCTAGATAGGCAGTAGTGTTTTTGTTATATATAAAATGCAAAGTTGACTCACTTACTCACCAGCCACTTTATTAGGCACACCTGTTCAACTGCTTGTTAATTCAAATATCTAATCTGTGAATCACATGGCAGCAACTCAATGCATTTAGGCATGTAGACATTGTCAAGATGACCTATTTAAGTTCAAACCGACCATCAAAATGAGGAAGAAAGGTGTTTTAAGTGACTTTGAACTTGGGATAGTTGGTGGTGCCAGAAGGGCTGGTTTGAGTATTCCGGAAACTGCTGATCTGCTAGGATTTTCACACACAACCATCTCTAGGTTTTACAGAGAATGGTCCGAAAAAGTGAAAATATCCAGTAAGTGGCAGTTCTCTGGGTGAAAATGCCACATTGATGCCAGAGGTCAGAGGAGACTAGCCAGACTGGTTCAAGCTGATACAAAGGCAACAGTAACAACCAGTTGTTACAAACGAGGTATGCAGAAGAACATCTCTAAATGCACAATACTTTGATCCTTGAAGCAAATGGGCTACAGCAGCAAGAGACAACATTGGGTAAAGCTAAGAATAGGCTCCCCAAAATTGGACAACAAAAGATTAGAGAAACATTGCCTGGTCTGATGAATCTCAATTTCTGCTGCAACATTCAGATGGTGTGGTCAGAATTTTGTGTCCAATAACATGAAACCTTGGATTCATCCTGCCTTGTGTCAACAGTTCAGGCTGGTGTTGGTAATGGTGGTGTAATGGAGAGGGGGATATTTTCTTTGCATGCTTTGGGCCCCTTAGTGTCATTTGAACATCATTTAAATGCCACAGACTAACTGAGTATTGCTGCTGACCGTGTTTATCCCTTTATGGCCGCAGTGAACCCATCTTCTGATGGCTACTTCCAGCATGATACCTCACCATGTCACAAAGCCCATATCATATCAAACTGGCTTCTTGAACGTGACAGTGAGTTCACTATACTCAAATAGCTTCCACAGTCACCAGATCTCAATCCAACAGAGCACCTTTGGGATGTGGTGGAATGGGTGATTTGCATCATGAATGTGCAACCGGCAATTCTGCAGCAACTGTATGATTCTATCATTTCAATATGTACCAAAATCCCTGAGGAATGTTTCCTTTACCTTGCTGAATCTATGCCCTGAAGTATTATAGCAGTGTACCTAATAAAGTGGCCAGGGAGCAAGTGTTATATTGAGAGAGAGAGAGAGAGAGGGGTTAACTATTAACTTAATTAACTCTGAGTTATATTCTGAGATATTGACTGCTTCCCTGCACCTTTTAAAGTATCATTTTAACTTGTATATAATACAGTCCCCATTGTTTTTCAAAACCATTGAGTTCATTTGATTTATAGTTTAGGATTGCCTATTCCAGCAGCAGTCTCCAAGTAAGTCTGGGAAATTCCCAGGCAATCCAAGGTCATCCCAGAGATGTAATTCTAACACATGCCATGGGTTTGCCCCAGTTGTTCTCCTAGTTGGCAGTATCTAGTACACACCCAGTGAGAGGTATTCAAGCGACATCCTTGTTATTTGTTGAAACCCCTTCATCTGTCTACTCTCACTCGGGAGATGTAGCAATTATTCTCTCTGCTATCTTGTCAAGAGCTTTGTGCTCATAGTATGGGCAAGCCCCATGACTTCCAATTTCACAATCAATGTGCCATTGTAACTAATACTTGATCTTTGTGTTTTGTTATTTGGCCTTCAAAAATTTGGGCATCGAGGAAATGAATAAATATTTGCATTATTTGCCTTTTTTCTTTTTAACTTACCCCTTTCTGTGAAGTTTATTACCTTAATTGTACCCAGCTGTTGATAATTAGCCATGAGTGATGTAGACAAACATGGAAACAATACTGAATGTTAAAAGAGAGCAATTTGCTGCCATTTTTTACTTTTTTAGTTCATTAAAAAACAATTGATTAGACACTGGAACTGAAGTAATTGCTTGTCTTTAGCATTCAGTGTTGGCACTATTTTGAAACAATAAATGGAGAAAGGCTGAAAAGAATGAAAAAAGTACATCTCACTAAACAATAAGATAAGGTAAAGTTAAGAATTATGCACAGATTATGATACTTGCTGACATAAACGTCTGCAGACACAGAGGTCTCCCAGGACTGAACCCCATGAGGATTCTAATAAATGTGCACAAAACATTACCTGGAGTCCTGGGAATTTATTTGTCAGTAAATGACTGGTGACCTGGTATAGCCTGGTTGGACTTGGCATGAAGAAGTTACATGGAGCTGCCACATGGGCATCATCACCTGACCAGTGGTGTCAGATGTGATGAGAGAGTGCAAAAAGGCATGTGAGACAGATTGTTGGGTTATATTTTTGCTATTCTCCTAAGAATGTGAATTTATCACATTAGTATTTGCTTTGCTCTTTGGCCAGCAGTTGTACTGAAAATAAGTTTAAAAATATTACCAATATACCTTCTAGTATCATGGAAATGATCACAAATTAATGCTGTTATACATGTACTCAATCATATTTTTTATAATACATTAAAAAGATAACTGTTTTTTTTTTTTTCCTTTCTAGATGGTAATGGAGAGTGGAGACTGGTTAATAGGTGGAGATCTTGAAGTTTTAGATCGAATTTATTGGAATGATGGCTTAGATCAGTATCGTCTTACACCTGCTGAACTGAGGCAAAAGTTTAAAGAAATGAATGCTGGTACTTGGTGAAAGTAGCTTTTTACGTTTATACATTTCAGAAAAATAGTAATATGTTATTGGTACAATTTAGGTGCAGCCTTTCTTCTAAAATGGATTGTATATGAAATATTAAGTAAAAACATCTTTTATTAATTACAGTATATGTGCAGCACTTGCATCTTCTCATATGGAAATATCACTGCCGACAAAATAGAAAATATCAAAAAGTTGTTTTCTTTTGTTATTTTGTATAGATGCTGTATTTGCCTTCCAGTTGCGCAACCCAGTTCATAATGGACATGCCTTACTAATGCAGGACACTCACAAGCGCCTCATTGACCGTGGTTATAGACGACCAGTTCTTCTTCTCCATCCTCTTGGTGGCTGGACCAAAGACGATGATGTTCCTTTAATGTGGCGCATGAAGCAGCATTCTGCAGTGCTGGAGGAGGGCATTCTTAATCCTGAAACAACTGTTGTAGCTATTTTTCCTTCTCCAATGATGTATGCAGGACCAACAGAGGTAAGCATGTATTTTTTACATCTTGCCTTTTCCAAATATATATATATACATATATATACACATCTGTCTACAGTGGGGGGAAATAATTATTTGATCCCCTACTAAATTTGTAAATTTGCTTACTTACAAGGAAATGAACAGTCTCTAGTTTTTATGTAAGTTTCATTTTAATGGAAAGAGACAGAATGTCAACCAAAAACCCAGAAACAACACATAAAAGCTATAAATTGATTTGCATGTCATTGAGTGAAATAAGTATTTGATCCCCTACAACCCAGCCAGAATTCTGGCTCCCACAGATTGGCTGGGCGCACAGATTACAATCAGTCAATCAATTACAGATACATCTGATCTCAGCTTGTTATGTGTATAAAGCACACCTGTCCACAGACTCAATTTCTGCCATTCCAACTTCTCCACCACCATGGGCAAGACCAAAGAGCTGTCAAAGGACTTCAGGGACAAGATTGTAGACCTGCACTAGGCTGGAATGGGCTACGAGACCATCAGCAAGAAGTTTGGTGAGAAGGTGACAACTGTTGGTATGATTCAGAAATTGAAGAAATATAAAATGACCATCAATTGCCCTCAGTCTGGGGCTCCATGCAGGATTCTGCCTCATGAGGTGAGGATGATTATGAGAAAGGTGAGAGATCAGCCCAAAACTGCACTGGAGGAGCTTGGTAATGATCTGAAGGCAGTTGGGACCACAGTCATCAAGAACACCATTGTTAACACACTACACGGTAATGCAGTGGTTTCCAAACTTTATTTTATCACGGCTCCCTTAAAAATATTTGATCATATGGCGCCTCTCTTCCATTTTATAAAATACTACAAACACAAAAATTTTTAGTACTAAAAAATTTATTAAGATAAACTCTTATACACAAGAAAAAACGAATAACAATATTTTATTATTGTCGCTTAATGAGATGGATGTGCTTGCCTATTAGCGCAAAGTTTATCAAATCTCGGTGTCATTGATGAGATAGCTATACGAAGCTTCTTTTCTACAACCAAACGAGCACGATATTTCGATTTTATTGCAGCTAACGCAGAAAATCCTGTTTCGCATAAATAAGATGTTGCGAAATGGCAGCAATACTTTTAAAGCTTTATTTGACAAAATATTATATTCACTCTTAATATCTAGCCAAAATTGAATCAGAGATACATTCTGAAATTTTTGTTTTAAAGAAATATCACAAGATAGTTCAATCAAGTTTTCTTTCTCAATACTTGTTAATTCAAATTCGTCATCTTCTTCGTCGATAAATGGATTCTGTATCCACGCATATTTTGTAAAATCAAGATCATCAAAATAATTCGAAAAATGAATTAACAAACCATCCAAGTGTTCAACAAATAGATTTTTGTTTGCTTCTATATTAACTTGGGCGCATAAATTTAAAAGTGGAAACATGTCGAACCTATTTTTTTCCAAATTTGTCTTCCATATCTCCATTTTTTTAATGAATGCTTTCACTTTATCTTTTTGAATCAATAAATGAATAAATCAATTTGTGGCCCTTGCATCGATTTATTCAAAACACTCAATTTTCCAAAAATTTCCACCAAATAGATAAGTTTAATAATAAAATTATCATCCCTAAACATATTTGCATCCTCATTATGATTTTCTCCGAGAAAAATTGCAATTTTTTCTTTGAGTTCAAGTACCCTCTGAATCACTTTTGCACGAGATAGCCAGTGCACTTCACAATAATACAAAAGTGAGGTGTAAGCAGCTTCCATATCTTCACACAGCTTTGCAAATAACCTAACTTTTAATGGACTGTTTTTTATGTAGTTTACAACTTTCGTTACTTTTGTAAAAACGTAGTTAAGTTCCTCACTCATATTTTTTGATACGAGAGCTGCTCTGTGGAGCATGCAGTGCGTCCAGAGAACATCGGGTGTTTCCTTTTAATTAGTGCTTGAAGGCCAGTTTTGTGTCCTGACATTGACTGTGCACCGTCTGTACAAAGCCCAATGCAATTATTCCACAATATGCCGTTCTCATCAAAAAAATTGTCGATTTATATTAAAAATTTCACTGGATGTGGCTTTGCCAGGAATGGGTTTGCAAAATAATATATCTTCAATTATATTATTCTCTTCAACATATCGAACATATGCAATTAAATGTGCGTCTTTAGCTACATCGGTTGCTTCATCTACTTGTAAGGCGAATTTTGAAGTGTGCATCTGAGAAACTAATTGATCGCAAAGATCGTCAGATATATCATCAATTCTTCTGCCAACAGTGTTATCAGCAAGCGGTATTTGTCGCAACTGTTTTGCATATGATTCACCAAACATTGTTTTGACCATATCAATAGCTGCTGGCAAAACTAATGTTTCTCCTATTGTGTGTGGTTTTTTACACTTTGCGATTCTGTAAGATACTAAGTACGATGCTAGTAACGCATTTGATGGAATATGAACGATTTTTTGAACGTTTGCTTTTGTTTAGTGAACTCTTTCTTTGAAAAAATTCTTGGGACATGCCAACGTATTGAGAATGCATAGTTTCAATGTGGCGTTTTAATTTTCCGGGTCTCATACTATCAGCAGCCAAAACTTTCGAACAAAACAAACACATTGGCTTTTCCACATTATCAGTAATAACACTTGTAAATCCGAACGATAAATAAGACGAATCGTATTTTCTTGTCTTGGGAGTTCTTCCTTCCTGATTCCTACTACTTGTGCCAACATCAGATTCTTCATCATTAGAGGATTTTCTCTTATAACCAGTCAAGAACTTATCCATTTCTCTAAAAATATTAGGATAATTAATTTATTGTTCTTAAAAAAATTAAACTTAATTAAATTACTTACTATTGTGATCAGTGAGTAATTAGGTACGTCAAAATAAAATAAGAAACACAATCTAACACTGCTGAGCTAAACTGAAGTTGATATTGTCTCGATTTTTGGAGAGTTACTGGTCGGCCAAGTTACGTGTCATACTGCTGGTGGTTTATCCTTGCAATGAGTGGATATCGTAGGTAAGAAAGTGAGAATTCCGACAACGCGTCTGAATATTTACACAGTAATACGCAGCCGCCAAATCTTTTCGCGTATGCGCATAGACAATACAAGCCCTACGGCCTACGGTGCTGATATATTTCTGAACCGTACTGTTTGCTACGGGTTAAGGGTAGCATCAGCAGCATAGTAGTTAATATGTACCTATATGTTACGTATTGTATTAGCTGCACGTGCACTTTTTTTGTCAATCCTGGCTAATATTCGCTCCTACCTAGGGAGGCACGCCTCCCAGTTTGGAAAACGCTGCCGTAAATGGATTGAAATCTTACAGCACCCGCAGGGTCCTCCTGCTCAAGAAGGCATATGTACAGGCCCGTGATGATTCAGAAGTTCACTGACAAACTTAAGAGGGGCCTGTACATTTTTGACTGATATTCTGTGTCTCTCTCTCTCTCTCTCTCTCCATTAAAATGAAAGTACCATTAAAATTAGAGACTGTTCGTTTCTTTGTAAGTGAGCATACTTACAAATTCAGCAGGGGATCAAATACTTATTTCCCCCACTGTATATAGAACTAATGTTAGTAAATCTGTAAGTACTAATTTTAATATACATCATTGAATTGTCAGATATTGCTTTTTATTATTTTATTTGCTCATGTATTACTTTAAATTAGACTAGACAGAACTTCATTCATTTGTCCTTGGGAAAAATTTGTCGTTTTACAGAAGATCAATAATTAAATAGATTGATAAATATATACATGCACACACACACACACTCTCACACACTATGGTCTGAAAACATACCAGAATGACTAAAAAGAAAAACGTCTGGCTTTACATAGTTAGGGCATTATGTAGGCATTCATTTAAAAGAGCCCCAGTAGCGATGAGCTGAATAATTTGTTGGCTGAAAGTCCTCAGTGTTAGTGTGTCAGAGACAGGATGTGCAGTATTGTTCATAATAGCACTTAGATTTGTTTTAATCCTCTCCTTTGCTGCTGCCTCCAAGGGATCCAAAGTATGTCCCATAATTGAGCCTGCCCTTTTAGTTTGTTGATTTAGTGGGCCTCTCTTGAAGTGATGTTACCAGCCCCAGTACACCAGCATGTAGAACAACACACTGGCCATCACCAAGTAGTTGAATATGTGAAAGATGTCATTGTATTGTCATTAAATTGATGTAGGGGAATCCCTTATATTGCTATTGTATTGAAGTTTGTAAATGTAATCAATATTTGTCTTTTAGGTCCAGTGGCATTGCAGAGCACGTATGGTAACGGGCGCAAACTTCTACATTGTTGGCCGTGACCCTGCTGGCATGCCACATCCTGAGACTGGGAAGGATCTCTATGAACCTTCACATGGTGCTAAAGTTCTAACCATGGCCCCTGGTTTGATTTCTTTGGAAATTGTTCCATTTAAAGTTGCTGCGTATAACAAGACAAAAAAACAAATGGACTATTATGATCCTAAAAAGTAAGTTCTTTCCAAATTGCTTCATAATAAGATTTCTCCTTTGTGTTTAAGCAAACTGTGCATATGGCAAAAAATACCCTACTTTTAAGGTTGTGTACCTTTGAGTTTATATTGAAAGAAATAATGTCAGCTTTGTAAGACGAGTATGTACAAAGACTGGATGTACTTTAAATTAAATTACTTTGCAGTTTTTCTTTTTAATGTCCTGCTTTATGCTAGAGTGAGATATACAAATACTAAGATCACAACAACCAAAATATGAGCAGTTTCTGTTCCTGTAACTTTGGAACGGACAAGTGATCAGATTCATGGATATGGAAGCATCTGCTGCATAAGTAGTAATGGGTTAATATACTTCACTAGCCATGTGTGCCCAACTACGTTGCGCATGTTAAAGTTGTCTGTGAAGGGCTCCCTGTTTAAATGTGGCTGCCAGTCGTGAATTGGGCCCTTCATCGCACAGCATTATGATTTTTTTATAAGGGAAACAAAATTACAAAAGAGAACCCCTTGTGGTGAAGAGAAAAATGATCAAATTTGGTACTCACATTTACAGAAGATGCTGAAAGTGATCTCCTTGTTTGTCAATACATCTCTGTGCCCATTTCAGCATGTTTATATACACTCATGTGGCAGATGAGATGGGCCACTTTTTTGTGGGCCACCAGGGGTGTGGAAATCAAATTTGTTTCTACTTGTCCACGGACAAGTAAACTTCGGAAATCCATTTGTCCGCCAGTTAAATTCACTTGCCCATAAACAAATAACAAAAGTGAAAAATAGTTTATTTTTTCTGATCTCTTTTATTGATACCAAAGCTGCCTTCCATTTTAAAACTGAAAAAAGTTCTTTCAGGGAGTAGTATTTTGCCACCTTGCTCTAGAACATTATATAAACGATTCCCTTATTTTAACTGGCTAATAAACAATGCCTTCATTATAGCTACACTAGTTCTTTTTTCATATATTACAATTGCATAACAGAACACTGTCCTGATTAATTTTCTGCCGTGTTCTTCAGCTTTTGTCTTGCAACATCTTCTCCCCCAAGAATCTTTACTATCTCAGACAGCATGGGCTGAATGCTGTTCATTTCTGCTTGAGCTGAACTGCATGGTTCCTGGAATGATGGTCCTGCAGAAGTGGATGCTGATGACTTTTCAGGTTTTTTCAAGCAGTATTGAACAGTCTAGCATAATGCTCAACCTCCAAGCGTTCAGCTTTAGAAAAAGCTTTTTTAATTGAACCAACTTTTTTCTTACTTTTAGACTCCTCTCTAAAGTCTCTATCTGACGTACTAAACCCCCAGTTCCTATCCTTTTTCTTTCTGCACATATCCAATCACCACACGATAAACGTATTTGTGAAATTAAAACTAGTTATAAGCTTAGACCTCTGAATGGATGGCATAATTAAACATGTATAATGAAAATTTTTTTTTAAGTTCTGAAAACTCTGAGGTCTAGGTTCATGGAGAAAGACAAAGGATAGGAACTGGGGGTTTCTTAGTACATAAGATAGACAAGCAATAAAGAAAGCCTGCTCAGAAAAACAACCATTGAATTCTGCGTTCGTGTCTCTGACCTCCAGATCACGAACCCAACATTTACATAATATTTCAGTTAAACCTGTGCGATACCCATTCAAATATCCATTTTTTTGGAGCCTCGTCACACCTGCCATAAACTTCTCAACACTGAATGTTGACCTGAGGACCCCTTAATGCAAGGGAGCAGCACTACAACCATGCCACCGTGCCCCCCACCACCCATGTCTAATACATGCTTTAATACATTTCATCGTGAAAAAAATATCAAGTATTTATCTTAGTATTCTTAATGTTCATTGAGCAGGAATATCATGAAGTCAATGTGTGGCGATTGCTGCCGGTGCTTCCTCAGTGCAAGAGGAAGTCAGTTTAAGAAGCGCGCAGAGATTAACAACTGGGTCGGGGAACACTTAATATAAAGCATTTAATGTGCTACATTAATTTATGATGGGGTTTGAGAAAATCTAGTAAATGAAACATTCATTTTAAGATGAAATTTAGTTTGTGACATTCTACTGACAAAATAACCTACGAGAGTAAAGTGGAAATGTCGACTTTAATCTCGATGTAAATGTCGAGAATAAAGTGGAAATGTCGAGAATAAAGTCAACATGTCCACTTTAATCTCGACATTTACATTTTTTGTCTCCACTGTGTCCTTATTTTTTTCACTGTGGCTTTAATACGCTTCCATAGGTTTTTCAGGGCCTGTTGTGCCAGTTTTAATCAAGAAATTATCCATTTCTCATCCGCGGTGCTACTTGTTTCAGTTTCAGCAGCACGCGTATAGCGAGAACAATGTGCTTACTGCAGTTCATTATGGGTTACGCATGTAATTCCTAATGACGTATTCAAAATTCTGCAAGATGGTACATTTCCAAAGAAATAAATGTTACCGATGTTGTCGGGGGGGAAAAAAATAATCGCATCTAAGTGAAGATTTTTATTGATATTTCATAACATTTGGAAACCATTAGAATGTTTTCTTCTTTATTTTTAACAAACTGGCAGCGCGAAACCAACTTGTTTTGCATGAAAAATTCTCTAATCAAAAATGATCTATAGACAACTCATCAAAATTGATGTCATGCAATAAATTTTTTTAACTGCTCAATATATCACAACCTACTCGAAATCGCAAATTTCAGGAAAGATTAACTGCCTAACAAACTTTATGTGGCGAAAACAATTGCATCGTAGGTGAAATGACCGCATTTTTATGTAGAAAAAATTAATTTTATCAATAATATATAAAAGTTATCGATTATAATGAAAAAAAAATCATCAGATTACATCGTAATGTCGGCATGAAAAAATGACCACATCTCCAAGTGTGTAAATAGTAGGGTAAAATACTTATGTAAGACCACAAGAGTGATTCCCCTTTGAAAAATCAGCCGTCATTTTGTAAACAATATTAAATACCAATTTGAGACATGAAGAACATGTCTAAGTAGACTGTTTCCGCACGAAATACGTAACCAAATGTTTAAAATTTGAAAGTAGTGGTACAAATGTGCCCTGCACAGCACATATAATTCTTTTTTCTCCAGAAAATTGCACATGTCCGCAGACAACTTAAACCAGAAAAACATGCTTGTCCGATGGTCAATTTACCGTGTCGGACGAGTCGGGCGTTGGATTTCTGCACCCCTGGCCACCCTGTAGTATTCTCTGTAATAACCAATTAGCATTTAGGCATGACTAATAAGGATAAACTAAAGGAGTTTACTATTAGGACAATAAAGAGGTTGCTGCTGAAGATGAGACTTTATGTCGCATGCAAAAGTTTGGGTACACTTTTTTAAAATCCATCCATCCATCCATCCATCCATCCATTGTCTAACCCAAATGTAACTGTGAATAGTTAAGTGAGCAGAAGATGAACTGATCACAAAAAGGCATTTAGTTATAGATGACACTTTTCAGCATTTTATACAAGATTGGTGTATTTTTTTGTTTTGTACAATTGTACAGTGACAAAAAGGAAAGGAGCACCATACAAATATTTTGGACACTCTTGAGATATTTGAGGTCTCAGATAGCTTTTACCAGAATATTTAGTATTTAAATAAAATGTGCCTTGAAGGTGAAGATTTTACTTATTTGTACTATACTGTACTTGTGTTAGAATGTAATACTTGCATGGAACCTGTGTATTAACAGATTTTAATGACTACGAAGTAAAGGTAATTTTTCTTTGGTAGCTACAAGTAAAAGAAAGCCGTACAACCTCGGAGTAAATTTTAAAGAATTGCCCATTTAAATTGTTGGTGCTGCATAAGCAATGGGAGCCAATTACTCAGTAATATTTACCCTTCATAGTTATCAACCAGAGTCTAATACTACAGGTAGCTACTACAATTGTATGCTGTTTAAGTGATATGTCATTCTCATCTGCAGCAAGTTGACATTGGTTTTTATCTAATGATTATGTTGATGGGGAATATAATGATTTAACAAAGAAAATCAGACACACTGCTAGTTCAACAGCCAGGTTTCTACTGACTGTAGACCGTAGATATCTCTGAAATGTTAACTGTTTTTTGCTTATTGTTTTTTATCTCAACAAAATGTTTTAGTCCTGTTCATTTCGGATATGTTTAATCACTATTGTGTTTTCTGTTGTTTTGTTTTTTGGCCACTTTTGTTCTTTTTATTTGATTTTTTGGTAGGTGGTGTTATCTGGAATAAAAAAAAAAAATGTCTGCCTTTGACATTAAAACCAGCTGTATATATGAGGATTACTGCTGTTATTTTTCAGCAGTCTCTCCCTACATGATCAATTGTGTTTTGTATCACACATGGTCTTTTAAGGTATTGTGCCCAGGAGACTCAAGTCTAGAAGTTGTTCCGTCTTCCTGAACATCTGGAAAATATATGCTCTGTTGTTTATGGGTTATTTTTTTAATGTTCACATCTAAAGGCATATATCCTTATAAATTAAAGGCACATTAAATGCATTGGTTTTACCATAGTGCTACAAAGCAGCTCACTTTCCTGAATGTCAACCTGGTAACATGTAGAATTTGTTTTGAGAGTTGTACATATGCAAGGTTTTGATTTACATCCATGTAGCATACCTGTTTCCTTAACACATTTATAAAAGTGTGATATTAAACTATACAATAATTTAGAAGTCATGTGGCAAATGTTCTATTTGATCTGTGTTACTGTTAAAAGTAGCAAGGAATGTCTGATATACTGTAATTAGGCGAATACTGTGTTCACTGAAGCAAGTTGGTTTACTTCCTGCTATTTTATAGCAATGAAGCTAGAGATAGCAAAGTACAGTAGTAAAACATACAGAATTCAAAATTTATCTGATTTCATGCTATTTTTTCAGTCAACATCCAGTCAAATTTTATACATCTGTTTTAGCTTTAATTTTTCTTTTTAAACCTCATGTTTTATATGCAATCAATCATGAGTGTACTGCCAACTCATTTAGACAGAGAATATAAGTCCTGCTGGCGGCTACCAAATGCCCCATAACTTTGATCTTTTTTCCTTTGTCACTTTACAGTATTGTGTTTTTTTATATATAAGTTTGTATTTTTTCAGGTTAAGTAACATCCATTTAGAATATGTGTGCATGAGATGAATTACTTTAAAGTTTAATTCTCTCATTTGTTAACAGATCCCACCAAGTCCAATACAGGATCATAGGGAGTGGTAGTTTAATGGTAGAAAGGATCTTGAACAACACCATCACTTTCATGAGAAATGTGCTTCTTGTAAAATACATTGTTTCAATTGCTATTTTTCACATGAAGCTGGCAAAAACTGATATTGGTTAATTCCTCAAAGTAGACATTTTTTCACTTAATTAATGCACTGTACACATCCTTTTTGAGTCTTACTAAGCAATTTTGAGCATGTGTGAGCAATGAGATGTTTGGATGTATAGATAGTTTATTCTGCAATATCAATGGAAGTGGTATTCGTCATTTCTAATCTTACTCTCCGCTGTGAGTAGGCGCACTTAGCCTTTGATTTTAGACTGTCTGTGCTAATAACTAACGCTGTGCATTGTGGCAGCCACCCATTGTCATCTTAGTGCTGCGCATAATTCTACGTTCACTTCTCGTGAATTGTTATGGCACACTGCCAACACGATCTTCCTACATGTACATTTTGTACTGATTAACAATCTATTTAGCATAAGCAACCCACAATGACTAAATACAAAGAAACAGAAAGCGTGCATGCCACTTTCATTATTGGTAGGATCAGTCATAGTGGGAACTTATAACCACTCATCTATACTTTTAGGAAACAGTACCAGTGTAGCTACATTACTGTCATGATTAACAGCTTTTTTTCCTTTAAATTGTTACATTGTTTGGTTTGCAGTTAAATTCTTCTGCTACTGGTTACCAAGATTTACAAAGTTTACCAATAATAAAGTGTATCTTTTAAATCCAGTATCTATTACATGCTAATGACCAAAGCAGGTAAAAATGGTTTCTTGGTTTAGAAAGTAATCTGGTCTTTGCACCTCTAGTACTGCAAGTAGAAGCAGTCTGGTTAAAATATTTTACTCTGGCAATCAGTGAAGGCAAAGAAATTCAAATGTTGTCTTCTAAATTGTCAACTATATCCTTCATGCTTTTTAACTTACTTTCTTACCTGTCATAGCATGACCATACATGAAAAAAACAATGTGGCTGCTACTTAGTTTACCCGTTGATATCAAAATACATCATTTTCATGTAGCAAGCAGAAATAGTGCTTTATTGTAAACAATCAGTTAATCTCTCAGTCAGATTTGGGTGTTTTTATAATATTGCTTTTTCCCAAAATTTACCTTGCCAAATGCATCAATGCAGACTGTAAATGGAACAATGACATTTGGCATGGTTTCTAGTGCTTTGCTGGTAGTATCAGTTTTATGATATTAGCTCAAGTCTGGTTGTTGGGTTTTTGTTTGCGTTGACCAGCATGACTTAACCCGTAAAAGAAAAGTTTTCAGTTAATTGTCAGCAAGAGCACTTGATTCCTGAATACAAGTTTGCACAGATTGTTTTAATAACTTTTGTGACAATTTATACCTCTCAGTTTGCTGAGAAAGTCAAGGCATAAGAACTACCCTAAAGAATTAGTTCTTAAGCCTTGATTTAAAAATTAAATGTGACAAGAGATTACACTGAAAAGCCCTGTAACTGAATACTTGCCCCCAGGCATTCTTTTTTGCATCTATTAAGAATTATGGTACTACATACTTACAGATTATAGAGAGAGTGAGAGAAAGATAGATTCATTTTTTTTTTTTTTGATAATAGTCGTATATTTAAATATGCCATCATATACTTGTTTACAGTAATGCACAAGGAGTAATCTGATCCATTTTTTGTTTCTTATAGAATTGTAGATGCCTGTTTTGGATTAACTGCAATATAATTTCATTTGTCAGATATTCCAAAATTGGTTTAAACTAATTTGCTGTATCATAAGTGAGTCTGAATGTGTGGTAGTGTGTGTGTGTTTGTGTGTGTGTGTGTGTGTGTGTGTGTGTGTGTGTGTGTGTGTATGGTAGGTATATGATATGTTCCAGGGTTGGTCCGGACCTTCTGCCTGATGCTATTGCAATAGACTCTACTTGCTTTTGACCTAATAAACAAAGTCAGTTCATCAAAAGCAGTGATGAATCTCTCATAGTTGCTTTCTCACTAACCAACTTCAGAAGCCATCTTACATAGTCAAAAATGCATCCAAAATTAGATTTTCTTTAAATTAGTGGTATTGTTGTCTAGTGTTTTATAGATAAGGACTATTGTCTTGCATTTGTTTTTTAGAGAGGTTTGCAACTTTACAGTTACAGTAATTAATTTAAAAGATAAGTTGGGTGAAAACGATAGCCTTGAAATCTACAAAATACGTCCATTTCCAAGTAAAAAATCTTGGAAATACCTGTATAATAAATCAAGTTTATTTTGTTAGATTATCACCTGCTGAAGTGCTAATTAGGACATCTCAAAAGACATCTCCACATATGCCCTATAGATTTCAGATTCATACAGAAAATGATTTTTTTTTTCTGCTGTTTCCTTCTTTTTCTTACTGTACAAGATTTTAATACTAAATCATGTGATTTTCCTTTCATTTTTAATCAAAAAGGATAGACAGCCAGGCCTATCAGATATATAGGTATTCTATCTTCCACCAGCTAATATCTGGGTTTTTTTTTTTTTCTTCTGGTTTTGTGCAAATTGACAAATTTATAAGCATCTAAGACATGTAGGACCTGTATCATTTAAACACTTTCTCTTAATTTTGAATCTACTAGTAAATGACAGCACCCCAACAATAGTGAAAATCCAATGTAAAAGCCTTTTCCTTTTTCTGTTTATTTTGCCCTCCAGCAAAGAAGGAGTTTCAATCCTTACTATTTTGTTCTTGATATTTTGCTTTCTTTTGTTATGATTTATTTCCACCCCTTCCACGACTTCTTTATCTTGTCCCTCTATATCTCCTTAGTTTTTCCTTCATTCATATTCAGTATTTTCATTTTAATACCAGCTTTTCCCATAATTTATTTTTTCCTATAATTTCCAGATTTCCATTTGCAATAAGTAGAATGTCATTAGCATTCATGTACTCTGACTACAGTCCCTTATGTCTCCAGCTCTGTCTATCTCTGTCTCAGAGCACAAGAGAACAATCTTCCCAGCCTAATGACCTTCCACATGTTTGCTATTCATTATTTTATAGAACAAAATGCTAATGTGCTACAACAATGGTTTCATTGATTCATCCATCCATTTTTTTATACCTGCTTATCCAGAGCAGGGTTTCAGGGAAGCTGGAATGTATCCCAGGAAGCAACCTCATTGCAGAAAAAACACAAACACGCACATATATACACACACACACACACACACACACACACACACACACATATATATTATGGGCCAATTTAGCATTCCACCTAACCAGCACAACTTTAGACTATGGGAGGAAACCCTCAAGAAACATGGGGAAAATATGCAAATGCCCACAGGGAGCGCCTGGAACTCTCCTTGTTGACAACCTGCAGCGCTACCATTGAATCGCCATACTTCAAGGTTTCCTTGCTATTCCATTAGAATTAAAAATGTAGACATGCACAATGATCTGTAAGAAACGTGTGCCTTTAAACTTTGTGTCCAGAAAAATATATCATTTCATATTAGAAAGATTACATTTATTTTATGTTACTTTACAACTGTAAAGTTTTTATAACTGTGCAAATAAACAAATGTAATCTATTTAAAATAAAAAACCTGAATCAACCTTGAGTATTAACAGAAATTTATGATTTTGCTGTTTGAAAAACATGTGAAAGCATAATTTTCTATTTTTAAACAAATCTTGAAAATCTTTTTCTGAACCCCATTATTTAATAAAAATAACTAAAATAATGGACACACATCCAAATATTAATATTGTCTCATGGTTTACTAAATTATGCCATGTTTTACTAACAAGTTAATAATTCAGGAACTTTTGTCCTTTTGCAACTCTACTATAAACCATCTTTCTTATAGCCTAAAATCAGTTGCATATGATTCACTGCTCACTGCTCTAGGATTCTTGGATGTTTTGCATGTCTTATACCTTGCTACAGTTATTAACCGCGATAATTCCTGGAATGTTTCATGTTACTGCCATTCCATTATAGAGCCTGAATTTCATCTCACAGACAAAGGGGCTGACATTCATCCTTTAACACTTGAATCCCTGAAACCTATGAAAATATTTGTAATGCTGGGCCAACTTAAATTTCATTGCACCTCCTCATCAGCGCCTTTGTTTTGCAAATGTGTCAATCAGCACAAGCAGCAAGCGGCCTGCTCACCCATCCCCAAACGAGGCAAGGCAGCTGATGTCAGACACAAAATTCTCACAGCTCAAGTCTGTTTATCTGGGAGTGAGGTGTCTGGAATTGTATAGGGTAAATAATATATTGTTATTTGGAATACATACATTTCTGCGGCCTCATAGTCAAGCGGTTGCAGATTCAATCCCATTTACTGTTTTGAGTAGTGAGCTGCTGTTATTATCTATACTAATAAAAGGCAAAGCCCTCACTCACTCACTCACTGACTCACTCACTGACTCATCACTAATTCTCCAACTTCCCGTGTAGGTAGAAGGCTGAAATTTGGCAGGCTTATTCCTTACAGCTTACTTACAAAAGTTGGGCAGGTTTCATTTCGAAATTCTACGCATAAGGGTCATAACTGGAAGCTATTTTTTCCCATATAATGTAATGGAGTCTTGAGTTGGAGATGGCGCGGGGTTTAGTGTGACATCATCACGCCTCCTACGTAAGTACGTAGAGAACAAGGAAGAACTCCAGCGATGAGCACAAAACACCATTTCACAATTGAGAAGGCAGAAAAACATTATGAAGCAAATGATGCATACAAGCATATTCATAAGTACAGCTACTGCGGAAACAAAGCACGGCGTGAACCGTAAGTTTATATTAAATTAAGTTCATAGACAGGCTGCCACTAGCGTTTGTAATTTAGTGCCTGCCCATATAAGGCCGTCCATCAGCGGCAATCCAATACAAACACTGCCGGTAAATATTCACGTGTGAAGGACTGTGCTTATGCAGAGGAAGATGAGATGGTCAGGGTGGTGTTTGGCACAAACTCATTGAAACTGCGAGAGAAACTTTTAAGTGCCGTGTCTTAGCTGACATTACGAGATGGCACCAGTACAGCTGGGAACCTTGATGCAAGAACACCAAGCGGCTCCGTGAACTGGCGCAGTGCACAGACAAAAGCAACAGTTCCAAAGAGTGCTGAACAAAAACGAATTACACAATTGAGAAGGCAGCAAAAAAATATGAAGCGTCTTATACATACAATCATATTCATAAGTGCAGCTACTGCGGAAACAAAGCACACGGTGGAAAAAGTGAATGTCCTGCTAAAGGAAGACAGTGTAAAAAAAAAAAAAAACCCGTGCATGCAGTTTGTCACATCACAGATAAAAAGGAAGACGAGCTGTTTATTGATGCAGTAAGGAACTAATCGATGAATGAAACCTCTTATCTTTACAGCGATTGACAAACACGGAATGTAACTTGAACACATCCTACAAATACGAGCCTGATTGAAAGAAATAATGATAATCAAATCCTTGATGACAGCAACATTCAATAACACTCACAAAACAATTACTGTATATTGACAATCATGTTACGTTATTTTAAAATGTTCCCTTTTCTTTTCATAACTTCTACTTCTCCACTGCGATACGGGTATATATATAAATGTATATATATACCCGATCTACAATACATACTTTAGCATAGACAAGCCACACGCTGTGGCTAATTGTAGAGTCTTAAGCCTCTAACGCCGACATTGAGGTTCGATTCCGAGGGATGTACTGACTATGTACGCGCTACCGATTCATTTTACCTTCGCATCTCCTTGGTTTGGGACGTATGAAAAATATTAGGTTAGCAGAATCATGTTACGTTATTTTTAAAATTTTCCCTTTCTTAGCACAAGCACAGCTGAGAAGCTTCGATGCATGTACTCCATAGCGCGTTAAAAATAACGCATTTAATCACACTTTCAATTCCAAACAAGCGGAACTTTTGTCAATGCATGATTTCCTGGTACATCCATTACACTGATGCACACATCACAGCTACAAAAATGTTAGAGTCGGAATAAAGCGCGTTCCTCGACTGATCATTTTGACTACCAGCGAAGCCTTGATAAAAGCATGGTTTTGTGCACACTGAAAAGCAAGCAAAATTAGATGCATTACAGAAAGCGGACTTTGTGGCTCTTACTGGGGATCATTGGACTTCCGTGACCGTTAGTAATTCTAAATACATCTAATTACAAAATGTTCAATGATCACACTGTTTTAGCCTAATGTACAAAATAATTTTGGCTAATGTTACTCAGAGTTTAAAGAGTAAGCTGGTCAAATTACCTTTTATGTTTCTGACTTATTTTTTTAAGAAGAAAAACTGCACTTTATGGTGAAATTTTGGTTATTATTATTTAAAGACAATACTATTCTGAAAATGTACTTAAAGTACTTAAACTACCACTTTATTTTTAAGTCTGCCCAATTTTAACCAGGGATGATATTTTTGTTTCTGTTTTGAATTCAAATGCAGTTTAAAAGCTTTTTTTTTCAGAAATTAAAACGGCTTCAGTTTACAATATTCATGTCCATGTCTATTATTTGATTCTGTAAGCCCACTAAAACCGTTTTAAATAAAAAAAAACATTTGCGATTTGGGGCAAATTCGTGTCGATTACATACGATTAATCAAGATTAATTCTTACACAGCCTCTAATTAATTGGATTCATTTTTTTAATCGAGTCCCACCCCTAATCTATATATATGTACAGTAGATATATATATGTAGATTTGTATATATATATGTGTATATACAGTATATATGTAGATATGTATATGTTGTATATACAGTATGTATATATGTGTGTGTGTATATATACAGTATGTGTATATATATGTATATGTTTGTGTGTATATGTATATATATATATATATATATGCCAGCAACACTCATGACAATGACAAAACAATTACATTGTCAATCATGTTACATTATTATTAAAATGTTTCCTTTTCTTTTTACTTCTCCGCTGCCAAGCGCAGGTATTTTGCTATATTATTTATATATATATAAATAATATAATAATATAATAATAATAACACACACACACACACACACAGATATATATAAATAGATAGATATGACAACAACACTTATATCAATGACAAACCAATTACATTAACAATCATCTTACGTTATTTTTAAAATGTTTGCTTTTCTTTTTCATAACTTCTTTAACACACTACTTCTCCGCTGCGAAGCGCGGGTATTCTGCTAGTTACTATTATATAATAAAAGCATATTTGACTAGAGTCTGTAACACCCGGTATACGTTTTTGCTACTTGTAAAAGTAGCAAAGGGATATAAGCAGACACACAAATGCTGGTGAATCTTATCATCTTGTATTTTGCTGTCACTTGAATTGTTTTTGTTTTTTTTTTTTAAATTCTTCAATAAGAGCACACTTGTGCAAAAGTGATTACAGTGGAACCTCGGTTTGCGAGTAACTTGGTTTACGAGTGTTTTGCAAGACGAGCTAAATTTTTTAATAAATTTTGACTTGATAAGCGGCGATGTATTGCAATACGAGTAGTATGGATACACTTTGTCTTTTAATTTTTAATTTTTTTTTTTTTTTTTTTTTTTTTTTTTTTTTTTTTTTTTTTTTTTTTTTTTTTTTTTTTTTTTTTTTTTTTTTTTTTTTTTTTTTTTTTTTTTTTTTTTTTTTTTTTTTTTTGGGGGGGGGGGGGGGGGGGGGGGGGGGGGGGGGGGGGGGGGGGGGGGAAAATTTTTTTTCCCCTTTAAAATTTTTTTAATCAGTCCCCTTTTAAATCAAAAAAGTATGGTTTTTTTTTTTTTTTTTTTGTTTCTTTATTATTTTTATGGTTATTCCTTTTTATTTTGGGTTTATTTCTATTTAAATTTTTTGGTGTTTTTTTTTTTTCCCCTTTTTTTCCCACAATTCTTATTTCCCGTCTAATTTGTTTCCTCTTTAACCCCGCTCGTTAGGTTTTTTAAAATTTTTTTTTTTTTAATTTTTTTTCACACCCCCCTTTTAAAACAAAGGTTACAACACCATTTTATTCAGGTTAAACCCCAAACATCCTTATTTTTTTAAAAGGGGTCTTTAAATTTCCCTTTAAAACCTATCAAGGCGGCGTTTTGCTGTCCCATTTTTGGATGCGCTTAACATGAATGCTAAGCGTAAAGCAATTGGGGGACACCTTTTCTCCCTTTGATGGTCCCCCAAAAGGTTTGAAATTCCTCAAAAGCCTTTTAAGGTAAGTGGGGCCTCTTTGCGTCGGGGTTTGCCAAACGGCTAAAAAAAAGCGAAAGTGTTTGAAAAAAAATAGATGGGATTGCGTCTTCAATTTCCATTTCTTCTCTCATTCCCAAAAATCGGCTGTAAACAACCCTTTTTTTTTCCCTATTGTAACCCCTCCTCCCAGTTAAAAGCCTTTTGTTCCCCTTTTTTCCCCTTTAAAGGCAGCCTTCTGGAAAAAACTAAAAGGCCCAAAATTAAAAAATTTAGCGAAACCGTAAAAAGAAAAAATAACATTTGTTTGTGGTTAAAAAGGGGAGGGGTGCAAGCGTGTTGGAAACAAAACTTTCACAAAACCCGGGGGGAAAAAATAAAAACACATATAAAAATTAAAAAGGTGAAAACCCCGATTTAACCCTTTTGGTTATAAAAAGGGCTTATTAGGGTACAGAAAAAAGGCACACAGTGAGGAAAAAGCCGCGAAATGTCAACTTCAATCTCGACATTTCCACTTTAATCACGTAGTTTATTTTGTCATTAAAGTAGAACATCATAAACTTCATCTTAAAATCATTTAATTAACCAGTTTCTCAAATCACATCGTAATTCAAGTAACTTGCTTAAATGCTTTGTTTTGTATTTGATCTTCTATATTCTCTATGTGTGTAGATCACTACTTGCTTTTTAAACCGGCTATCTTCCTCCAACTGGACACAGAATCATTTACATTAAGTAACATTACAGTTCTCTGAATAACTAAAATACTGAGATGTATACGTGATATCATTTTCATGATGATGGGGAGTTAAAGCACGTTATTAAACATGTGTTTCACTTCAATGAAATAATTTATTGCAGCAGTACAATCGGGGGCGGCTCTAGGCTTGTGGTGGCACTGGGCAGAGGAAGAATCAGTGGCTCCTTCGCCCGACTGTCAGTAAGGTAGCTTATGCACAGTGGATGGCTATCCGTTCGCGGACACTATAGCCGCCCTCGTATTCATGACACAAGCATTTAACTTTTGCTGGGGATTGCGGCTGTGTTTTTAGCTGTGTGGTTATTTTCTCTTTCTGTTTTATATTCAATATATATGGCATAGCCGTCCACTGCAGTCAGTGCTTTTCTTTCCCCAAGTAACCGATCGCCATACAATCAGCTCTGTAATAGGCGTTAAGCCATCTCTGTAAGCTTAGCGCCCGATTCTTCAAAGCGTTTAAAGAACATTGAAATATCTGTTAGTACATGTTTAATTATTCTATCATATAGACACTCCCAGTGAAGAATATAGATTATTTAAATGAAGTTAAAGTTTTATCTGTATAATTTAATAAACATATTTTGCTGAATTTCACCTTATAAATGATATCGCGTTTCTGTTTCTGAACCGCGAGGTCCGTACAGGAAAGGCTTTAAAACATTTTGCAGTGGCTGAGACAGCGTGTCCTTGAAGCTGTATACCGATAATTCCCTTTCCGATCAGCTGCTGCTGTGATTCACACTCAGATACAGTGATATAAATACTCTGAGTGGTGCAGTGAGAGAAATATTGAAAAAGATGATCCGCTGTGGTAACTCCTAACGGGAGGAGCTGAAAGAAGAAGAAGGAGAAGTGAGAGTAACAACGCTAAAGCAGTTATGGTATTTGGAATACTATGGCTATTCCCTGGACCATTATATTGTTACAAGTTAATTACAATCAGATGCATTACACTAATAAACAATATGCGGTTAATTTCAGTGTATTTATAAAGCCGCGTCAGGAAAATAAGGTGTAACCACACAGGAACAGTAGCACTGCTTTGACGCTGGAGTGCAGTCTGCAAAACCGGCGGAGAACTTGCGTACGACAAGGTATGAGGTACCGTGGAAAAGTGCGTGGATTTACACCAAGTGTAGGTTTTATACATCGCGATTTGAACGTGGAAAAGTTCTTACGCAACATTTCTGTGCGTACGCACCGTTTATACATGAGGCCCCAGGTTAATTTGTTTTATGTATTTTTACTTTATATTTTGTATTAATCATTTTTATATGAATAGTTTTGGGTTGTGGAATGAATCATCTGAGTTTCCATTATTTCTTATGGGGAAATTCACTTTGATATACGAGTGCTTTGGACAGCGAGCACGTTTCCAGAACGAATTACGCTCGCAAACAGAGGTTCCACTGTATTTTATATTCCAATAACCATTTGAATGACATCAAATCTGTCTTTGCCTTTCTTGCTCAGTCTCGCGCATGCACAAACAAATTAATGCATGAAAATGTAATTTGAACATGAGTTGTTATTTGAACATGTTTTTATTTTTTTCAATCTTGACCAATCTCCATGTTATGGTGCATGGTACTGAGAATGCAGACAGACTTCTTTTTGGGCACGTAGATCATTAGCATGTCACTGCCAGTTCTAAACACTAATGTGGAGAATTCCTTACATACTGAAGTGACTTTAGCTACAGGTGGAAGTTCCCGTCCTACTTTATTTAAGGTGCCAAGCAGAATTGTGTTGCAGTGCAGCAGTCTATTAGCCAGCAATAGGAATGTGAAGACGTTGGCTATGTTATGGTTCTGCCTTGGTCCAGAAACAGCTCCATGAGCTTTATGTCCACAGTCTCGGAAAGTCTTCCTCCCATGGTACGACTGGGATTTTTTCCTAAATGAGTGGCATTGCGCATGTACTTTGTCTTCAAATCTCTTGCAATCCAAAACTTGATGTCAAATTTGGCAGGCTTGGTTGAGATGCATTACAAGAAAGGACAGTGGACCTTGGTCGGAAACAGTTGCTTATCAGCAATAATATATTGCACAGGGTTGTAACTCAAAACACTGTTCTTAACAAAACGTTACCAGATGTCTGAAAACACAGCAAATCTGTTGTCACTTGTCTCTGTTGTCAAAGCACAAATGCAGCGTAATAGTCTGATAGCGGTCACAGGGCATCGTATCTTTGATTGCCAGTACAACAAGTACTTCTGACCAAGTATCAGCCACAGCACCAATTGTGGTCACCGCTGCTCTTGTGTAAAGAATGGAGATAAATGCCGTCAACTTGGAGAGGGAGAGGCAAGTTTTTTATACCACAACTTTATTTGAAAACTAACGGGGTCAGATCGGGGGGGAGCATGAATGTGACTGAGAGAATAAAATGTAGTTATATATATAATTTTGATGCATGCTTCATTATATAAAAACATTACAGTAGTTCATTTTGTTTGATAGTAAAACTGTTTTGAACCCAGTATTTTATAGGGCTTATTCATTTTAAAGCATATCTAAGCTGGGGATGCCGATATTTTTAATAAAAATATGATAGCCAAGATTTAGATTATTGTTGAAACCCTTTATCTAAAAAGCATCTTATTTCAATGTGCTATTAGCTAGGTTTCCACCAATAAAACAAATTCTCTCTTTTTTTCTACTGTGTCATTTCACTAATGCATTTTATTAGTAGCATAAAAGTTGTGATATCAGCAGAGTTTTACTAGCATATGAATCAAAATAAGTATTATGTTTCCAGATGGAAACTACTAATGGAGTCACATAGAGAAAAAAAACTGACTCAAGGCATACACTGTCTATTTAGAGATTTGGTAAGATGGATTACTGTAATTAACCTTTTTTATATATTGAGACAGATTGCATATTTAGGGAGTAAGTCTTCTTTTTAATACTCTCATTTAACGCCAGCTGGCAGATATTCACTTTTGTTTTCTTTTCTTTTGGCTTGCATTTTGGTCTTTTTATTTGAGAATATTATAAAAAAAAATTGAGCTCCTTATCTGGACTTTTTTTTTTTTTGGATGAATTGTTAATATTTATAAGGTGACCCATTTCCGTTAAACTACTACTGCTATTTATGTGTTTCATAGCTGTGCTAGTTTTCGCATTTTTCACTAATTGAAGTGGACGATCAAATGGACTTAAATGGCAGTCTTGAACAGTTTCTGTAACAGAAGAAAATTGCATTTTGAATATTTACAGCTGGGTTAATAATTAGATAAAACTTTTTATGATGAAAGTGCATGGTAGTCTTTAAAGCACGCAGATTCAAGAATATTTTTGGGGAATTTCAGTTTTGATTTCAGTATTAATTTCTAATATCAAAAGCTTAAAAAAGTTAATATTAGCTATACTTTTAATTGAAATACTTAATTCTCTTTTGTCTTATTTTACATGATTAATGGAAAAGGTAAAACCATCAAGCAACGTCCCGGCTGAAAGAATGCTGTCCGTGTCTCAAAAAAAAAAGTTTTGGGTAAATAAAAGATATATGGCTTTGCATTTAAAATCCTGATTTTACCCAAAAGTTACTTGATTTACTAACAAGCTGATATTTTATAGGCAGCATTTTTAATTTCTTTGTGAAGTAGTTTGCTTTTTACATGAAGCTGTTATTTTATATAGAAACTCTCAGTGGAAGATCTAACTAATTTAAGGTCAAATAATTGTATATACCGTAAACAATGGCTGTCATTTTATTTTAAAATTAGTTTTGAATTGGTGGAAAACAGTAATTTTTGTTTTTAATGTTGTCTCACAATGATTATGGTTAGAAGTCCAAAGAAAACTAAAAATGGTATAATAAACAGCCTGCAATTTTAAAATCAAAACTTAAGACATTGTCAGCTATGCGGTTATTTGCCATGTTTTGAAGTAACACAAAATATCCTTCTAAATTGGGTATCTTTAGTAAGCCATCATTGTATATATTGATTAGCACATGTAAGTACAAATGTTACTATACTCTGGAAAATATGTCACATTAAAATAAGGATTAAACTGTCAGAAAAATAATGAGAATAAAGCACACATCTGATGGGACTAAGCATTTATGTGTGGAGAATTGCCCTTTTTTAGATTTAAAGTACTCTGAGACAGTGTGCAAAGTTGCCACATTTTGGAATGCTTATTATTGTTACAACAGGACCGCCCGATGGGGGTCACCAAGGGATGCTTTTAACTTTAGTATGAATTTGCAGTTCTTCCATTGAGAGGGCCAAGTCATTTAAGTTTCTGGGCACAGTTCTGTTAAAACCTTAAGTGAGATGAAAACACCACCTATTCCAAAGACTTGCCTTTGTATGGAGAAAGCTCAAACAATATGTCGCCTAAACTGTCTGATTTCCTGCTCAGTAACTGTGTGCAGAATACTTATGCACTGGACTACTTGGGCCTTTTTTTCCCCCCAAATTGTTTCCTATTTTAACTCATTATATTTTGTGTTTCTTTGTATGCTGCATCATATTTTTTCTTTTTATATTTATCTTTTTTTATGTTTATATTGTCCTTGTATGTTGCACCAAGAACGATTCCTGGTACACAAATAATACCAATAGAATGAATTCTGATGTAAATTTCATTTTAATGATAAAGACAGAAAATTACTGAATGGAAAATTTTACAATATAATTGATTTGCTTTTTAAAATAATAGACACTTCTGTACATTATACATGATAAATATAATTTAAAGTAGATATGGAAAAATAAATAAGAAATTGAATGAGGTGAGCCACTTAAATATTATTTAATATGAATCTCAAAACAGTCAGTCAAATAAAGTAAAGCTGCATAGATAGGTGCATGGATGGCTTAATGCTTTTGTTCATGTCAACCTTTATTGATCTCTTGTGTTTCTTTCTCTTCATTATCCAGTTTGTGGTTTTCTAGGGCCAAACACCTGTCAATTTTCTTCAGTTATGCTCACACACTCTATGTGTGCACTTGTGCATGAGTTTGTATGTGCCTCAGCGTATGCGTACATGTATATTTAAATTAGGTTTCTCAAAAACTAGTTGTGCAAATTTTGCTAATCAATAGGCTTTATCCTATGATTAAACTTCTCAGACTGCAAATATCCCAGTTAAATTAAACCGTGTCTAATGCAGTTAATTTTGAACTTGGGTCAGACTGTTTTTGAAAGATATGGGGATAAATACTGCACCAAACTGGACCAAAAATCGCCCTGCAGACAAATCTGATGAGCTTCTTTGAAAAAGAGTGGCAATTTGTTTTACTGAAAGTAATCATCATACATATGTTTCAATAGACACATATTAGAAGCACCTTTTTCTTGACATTTTGAACATCATAGAATCAGAATCTGAACTTAACTCAAAAGTGAATTTTTGGTCCCATCATCAAACTTCTATTTGCATGTAAGTAAAAAAAGATGATGTATGGGAAATAAAAACTTGATGGGAAGGAGAAAAATAATATTGACTATTTTTGCATTCTTTCAGAAAAGTACTTTTTGTCAAATTTTGTGCACTTGAAGTTTGAAGATATTATGAGAAGACATGTGAGCCTGACAAGTTGATTGAAACAGAGTGTGAATGTAGTATCCACTGTGAGAATTCCTGAGACCGTGCCAAAA